>NC_081419.1:61295866-61514625 GCF_949786415.1 Peromyscus eremicus
CAAATGATGGCTTTAATTTTTCTAATCCCTGCCCTTAAGAGGCCTTTAAAGTTAGAAGACTTATGAATGTGGCGGCGCACACCTTTAATTCCATCCCGCGGGAGGCAGAGGCAGGCAGATCTCCGTGAGTTCGAGGTTTACCCAGTGTGTTCCAGGACAGGCATAGTGAGACCCTGTCTCAAAACACAAAAACAAACAAACAAAAGATCTTAACTTAATAATGAAATTGGCAATGATATAAAGATAAAACACTATCCAACTGTTCTAGAAAAGTCTAGTTAAACCGTCATCTGAGTAAGTGTAGAAGAGGTCATTATTGCCGACAGTTTAAGGGAAGAGGTGAGAAAAGACAAAAATCATGCAGCAGAGACGATATATTCAAGACACACTAAAATAGGCAAAGCATCATTTGTTTGATTTGTTAGAGGTGCACGTTTATGTGGCTAATATGTTACTTGTTTAATTTCTCCTAAAAAGTGCTATTCACAAGGTCAGAACTCCCCTTCTCTGGCAGCTCAGTTTTAAGGGTCTTTGCTTGGAAGCACCCGGAGACAGCATGACTGTATCAGTTTGAAAGTCTTTTAACTTTGAGTTTTACTTTTTTATTTTACTCTATGATTTTTCCAAATGAGGCTCTTTGTGGGGCACTTCCTGCTTTCATTCCATATCTTGAGAGAGATGGAAAAGACAGGTATTTGTTGCAGGAACAGGGAATTTGTTGAATGAGAAATAAGAAGAGTCCAGAAAATCCAGGCATCAAACCCTCGGGCCAGTCCGCGAGGTGTGCTAACTAAGATGGGGGCGAGTGTGGGTTTCGGGGAATTGTGCAGCTGTGGGGAGGGAAATTTAGGAAAATTGATTGAGTTTTAGTGTTGTAGAACAAACGCAGCATTTTAAAGTGCAGATGAAGAAACCAGGGCCACTGCTTCTTGTTAGGCATGACAGTGTGGACAGTTTCCCTTTATAACCTGGGTGAGCAGTTTCCTGATGGAGTCCTCAGCAGGCCTGTGGGGCTTCAACCCCCAGCACTGGGGTGGGGGTTGATAAAACAGAACCAGCAAACTTGGGTTCATTTTTCTTCTCACTAAGCATGCCTTCTGCCCTTCAGCAGAGCCAAGGGAGGTAGATGGGTATTCCTGGGAAACAACCGTGAGAGAGCCTAGATTTTGTGATTCTCACCAGCCCACTGATTTAAGACACATCTTCTATGATATGTTGATATCGTGATTATATCAGTGGCCTGCAATATACAACTAAAGACTCAATTCACAGAGAGTATTTTAGACAAAGGTTTTTTTTTTTAATGGTTTAGGGTTATTTTGGACTAATAATTAGAAATAGTGATGCCTAGTCAGGATTGATGGTGAACATTAATAAGCCCATCACTCAGAAGCTGGGACAAAAGAATTGAGAGTTCAAGGCCAACCTGGGCTATATAGTGGGACCCCCCCACCCCACAAACAACAAAATGAAACAAAGCACTAGAAGTAATAATGTCCCCCAGGACTTTTGTTCACACAAGTACCACCCATTGCTTGTACTCCGAAGTTCCCCTTAGAAATCTGTTTCACACATTCATGTCTGCCTCCCCCCAACAGGCCAGCTCATTTCAGATCAAGTGGCGGAAATCATATCTAAATATGACCCCAATGTCTACAGCATCAAATATAATAACCAATTAGCAACGCGGGCTGCACAAGCAATTTTTGATGACAGTTACTTGGGTAAGTAAATGCAAAAATGTAGACTCTTTGTATGGAGTTGTGATGTATTTGCCCTATTTTGCATATACTACTTTAAGTAAAAAAAAACAAAAACAACAAAACTGGAGTAATTTTTTAAAAAACACCTAAAGGGCATACAGCATCTAATGGGTGTTGAATGTTTAGGTTATGCTATAATTCAGTAATTAAAACTGAAGACAGTGCTTATTTATACACTGCTAATAATAATAGCTAACCTTGAAATGTGATTCCTGTGTTCTAGGCATTGTCTAAGTGTTTTCTTTGTATTGCTCGTGGAATCCCCACAAGTCTGTAGAGTGCACCATTCCCATTCTCGTTTTGTGCATAATGGCGCTGAGGCACTGAGGTGCTGAGGCACGGAGGCCCAGCTGCTGGTCGACTGTGCTGTGTCCCAGCCTAGGCGTTTTGGCTACCCAACTTTTAGACAAGGTTTTGGTTTCAGGATTTATTGGTGTTTGTTCTCGCCCTTTGAATTTCTTTGTTATTTATGGAAACAAGTCACACCACAGAAGTAGGACTTGATGACTGAGAGAATCTGTTATTCTTTGTTCCTTTTGGGCAAACTGCAGATTTACCCTGTTTTTTTTTTTTTACACTCCTTTGTCTTAGTTTTCTAATAGGGACGCCCCCATGTTGAGTATTTAACTGACTCACTGCCTTTAAAATTTGCCTGCCATATGCATATGAATCTTTATCCCAGAGGAGAGAGAAGCTTCAAATACTCTGTCTCACCTTTCATTCCTGTCTAGGTTACTCGGTGGCTGTGGGAGACTTTAATGGTGACGGCATTGAAGGTAAGAAGAGTTTGGGCTACCCTTAGTCCTGGTCAACTTAAGCATTTGAAACACAAGACACTGAACATTTCAGCAATTTGCATCCATTACTATGGTATATACAGAAGGAAGAAAGTGTTGGGGGTGGAAACCCCTGTTCTCGGCCAGAGTTCTTCCTGGCAGGGCGGCCATGGGACTGGAGCTCTTTCCCTGTTCCTTTCCAGGCCCTGACAAGTCCTGTCTGCATGGAGAGGCTTTTCCTCTTCTGGGCTGTGGGCAGAGCTTGGGAGTCGGCTGTTCCTCCTTCCTCCTTGCCTTGGTTCAGAAGTCAGTGTAGCAATCCTGGGCATCACAAAGGTCATGCTTCTGGCCCCAGGCACCAGTCTCATTTCAGTTGACTTTGTATTGTTTTTCATTACTGTAAATACAGCTTTCCTTAGTTTCTCAGTTGATCTTTCTATTCCTGATTAATAAAATGGCGAGTGATTTGAGGTCTTGCTTGCTTGTGTGAGGTCCTGGCTGTCCTTGAACTCACTCTGTAGACCAGGCTGGTCTCTGCTGGGATTAAAGGTGTGTGCCACCACACCCAGTGTATTTGAGTTCTTGATGTTTTTTTTGACTTACAGATTAAGTTTTTATAATTTAAAATGCAAGGGTCCCTTCATATGCAACATCAATTAAAAAACAACTCTAGTTTGCTTTCTGCTAGATTAACAAAACTTAAAGCTCTCTGGCAGAATACCTATGTTTGTAAATTCCAGTGTTTGCCTTAAAAGTGAGTAATTAAGTGTTTTGTTTTTTTTTCCCTAGATTTTGTTTCAGGAGTTCCGAGAGCAGCGAGGACTTTGGGAATGGTAGGAGTGATAAAGATGGTTTTAAACATCTGGGCAGGGGCTGGGGAGATGGTCCGAAGATGGGAGCGTTCTTGCCTCACAAGCCTGAGGACCTCTGTTAGGACCACCGGCACGAATGTAGAAGCAGGCCCATCACACTGTAACCCTAGTGCTGTGGGTTCAGGTGTAGAGTCCGGTGGATCCCTGGGGCTTACCAGTCAGTCGTCACACTAATGCACGAGCTCCAGGTTTAGAAGTAGAGACTGTCTCAAAAAAGGACGAAGACACTCAGCTTCCACCTCTGGCCTCCACACACATACACATGCATTCTGTCCTCTATGCACATATCTCCACAAACATGTTCATAACCCCCACCCCAATCCTTAGCTATCATCCATTTGACTGCATGTCGTTTACTTTTGTTTCCCTACACAGGTTTATATTTATGATGGGAAAAACATGTCCTCTTTACACAATTTTACCGGCGAACAGGTATGCTGTTAAAACGTCACCCTTCCATTATAAGAATTCGCTGAAGAAAACGTGGCAGTGAAAATTCAGATGTCATACACAGTGTATCGTGACACGGCTGTGGAAGGGTCCCCCTGCCGCTGCTTTCTCTCGCGTTCAAGTGTGTGTGAAAGCCACAGTTCGTGCCTTGTGTTTTCAGTTTGGCTCTCTAGTCAGTCAGCACTTTGTAGAAATGGCTTGATGAGTCTACACGTACAACGCTGTAAACAGAATTCTCAGGCTTCAGTTCTTTTTGTTGTTGGTATTTTGTTGTTGTTTTCCAAGACAGGGTTTCTCTGTGTAGCCCTGGCTGTCCTGGAACTCATTCTGTAGACCAGGCTGGCCTCCAACTCAGAGATCCACCAGCCTCTGCCTCACAAGTGCTGTGATTAAAGGTGTGTGCCACCACCGCCTGCCTGGCTTTAGGTATTTTACCTTTGTTTTTTTTTTTTTTTTTTTTTTTAAAGATTTATTTATTTATTATGTATACAGTGTTCTGTCTGCACATATCCCTGCTGGCCAGAAGAGGGTGCCAGATCTCATTACAGATGGTTGTGAGCCACCATGTGGTTGCTGGGAATTGAACTCAGGACCTTTGGAAGAACAAACAGTGCTCTTAACCTCTGAGCCATCTCTCCAGCCCCTTACCTTTGTTTTTAACCAAAATATTTTGGTTTAGCAGACCGTTTTGTCTTTGCATGTTATAGGTTTTTTTTTTTGTTTGTTTGCTATTTTTTAAAAAAATAAAATTGTACATACACAAAAGCATAAAACTTCCCTTTGATGTCACTAAAGTTTCCTTAAAGAATGACCTATGAGCTGAGTGTGATGGTGTAGCACGAATCTTAGAAGGTCTTTTTAATAAAAACAAACCTGGAGCCAGGTATGGGGTGAACGCTGAAAGAGCAGAGAAACAGAACAAGCCACAGCTTCCTCACCTCGCCAATTCCTCAGCTGATCCTGTTTCCTCAGACTGGAAGCCTCTGAGTCCTTATCCAAATGGATCTCAGCTGAACTGCTTCTTAAAAGCCTGAAGGTTAACCGACCAAAAGCTTCTAGTTCCTGGTCCTCACGCCTTATATACCTTTCTGCTTCCTGCCATCACTTCCTGGGATTAAAGGCGTGAGTCACCATGCCTGACTGTTTCCAGTGTGGCTTTGAACTCACAGAGATCCGGGTGAATCTCTGCCTCCCAAGTGATAGGATTAAAGGTGTGAGTGCCACCATTTTCTGGCCTCTATGTCTGTCTAGTGGCTGTTCTGTTCTCTGACCCCAGATAAGTTTATTAAAGTGCACAATATTTTGGGGAACACAATATCACCACATGATAGCACACACCTTTCCTACCTGCCCTAGGGAAGCAGAGGCAGGTGGACCTTTGAGTTTGAGGCCAGCCTGGTCTACAGAATGAGTTCCAGGACAGCCAGGGCTACATACACAGAGAAACTCTGCCTCAAAAACCCAAAAAGAAAAAGAAAAAGAAAAGAATAACCTGTGTGTTTTAGTTTTATTAGATGCCCAAAGAGGCACAGTACAGATGTGTGGGGTTTTGATGATATGTACATAGTTGCACTGCAAAATAAAAATTCTTCAGTTAAGCTTAGTACAAGCTGTTCTGAGTGAGTATCGATGTTTTATAATGTTCTTGTTTGTGTGTCTCAGAGAATTAAGTTACAAGTTGGTAACAATAAAGAAAAAGTTTCACAGTAAGCAGAGAGAAAAAAAGACCTCCTAGTTTTGGTATCCAGGGCTGGAGCCTTCTTATTTCCTGGAGTGTGTTGGGCTTTGGGAGAGAGAAACCTCATGGTGGACACCCTGGAATGATGAACATGAAATATGTTTCACCCATAAATCTAGAAAAATTAAAAAACCTTATTAAGTGATTGTCATCATGTTAGTAGAATAGACAAAGACTGAAGCCCTAAATGCACAGAAAGAGGAAGCATCTATCAAAGGGCTATAAATGTGAACCACATGATCTGGTAGGATGAAATGTAAATGTTTTGTTCCATCTTCTTCTGCAGATGGCTGCATATTTCGGATTTTCCGTAGCTGCCACTGACATTAATGGGGATGAGTAAGTTTTAAAAAAATGTTTCCAGAAACTGTTTTCCTCTGTGTTTATAAATGCTTGACTAAAACTAAACAGTGTTTCTTCTGTTTCTTTGTCTGCTCCCTGTTAATCCTCTGTCACTCTAAGAAAGGAATTTGACACTCCCTAATCATGACTGTGGGGAAGCCTCCTAGTTGGTCCTAAGCTTTAAAATGGCTTACAACAGTGGTTCTTCACCTTCCTAATACCGTGGTGACCCCCAACCATACAGTTATTTCATGGCTGCTTCATAACTGTAATTTTGCTACTGTTATGAATCGTAATGTAAATATGGGCAGGATATTTGATATCCTGCACCCACAGGTTGAGAACCGCTGTCTTAAAGCATGACACTCTGATTCTATGCGTGATCTGCAATGCTTCAATGTTGCCATAAGAGGCTTGTGGAGCACTGGGAAATGGAGTTTTAGTAAGAATGTGCTGATGGGGGGCTGGAAAGACTGCTCAGTGGGTAAGAACACTGGCTTGTCTTGCGGAGGGCTTGAGTTTGAGTCACAGCACTCACATGGTGGCTCATAACCATCTTAATTCCAGTTCTAGGGATCCAGTGCCCCTTTCTGGCATCTGAGGGCACCAGGCACACACAGACATACATGCAGGCACAACACCCATACACATAAAATAGAAAATTAAGAGAAATGCAGTTAGATGGAGTTTGATTCTGTGTGTGAGGACATTCTCTTTTTTCAGTTATGCAGATGTGTTTATTGGAGCACCTCTGTTCATGGACCGAGGCTCTGATGGGAAACTCCAAGAGGTGGGCCAGGTCTCAGTGTCTCTGCAGAGAGCATCGGGAGACTTCCAGACTACAAAGCTGAATGGATTTGAGGTTTTTGCCAGATTTGGAAGTGCCATAGCTCCTCTGGGAGACCTGGACCAGGATGGTTTCAATGGTAAGATCAAAGTGATTTTCTGTGTCACCTGAAGAAGTCCGAAAATTCCATCTACAGAAGCTCTTATGAGCAAACACCCCACCCCACCCCACCCCACCCCCGCCAAGGTGAGCACATCACTGACACCAAATTTAAAAACAGGTTTTGTTTTTTTTTTTTTTTTTCTGAAAAATGAACCAACATTTTCAAAACTTGACTTTCATGAGCTAGACCGTCAAATGGTTAAATTCTGAAGGGAACCTTCGTTCCCGGGGAGCCCTCTGCATCCCGCTGCATGGCAGCGCCCTCTGCTGTCCGTCCATTGGGCTCCAAGTGAAAAAATAGCTCCCAGGCTCCTTGTCAAAGCAATGCTGACCCAATGCCTGCCTCAGGTATGAGTTTCCACTGATATTTTTATAGCCGTAGCTTTATAGTGGCCGTGAAACCTCACAGAGAGGTTGTATGCTTTTTCATGGGCACCTGTAAAAGGCTTAAGCCCATTGTTTTATAGTAGTCCCATTTGAATAGTTACAGATCCCTTTAAAAACAAAAGCTGGCTTTTACTACACTGCTCTTTTCCAGAACCTGAACTACAGATTAAAAATTAGATATGTGAAATATAGATTACAAGTTTTTTTTTTGTAAAAGAGTAGTACAGAGAATTGTTGATTTGTTTGTTTTATCAGCTCTATATATGAATACGCTCCCCCAAATGTAAATAGAAAGTTATTAAGAAGGAAACTTGAGAAATTCGATAGTACAGATGTCACTGACCATCTAGTGGAAAGGAAACGCCTCTACTCCGGCCTTGAGGACAGTTGCCTGTCGTATACCAGCCTGAATAACCATAGAGGATTTCAGGGTTAGTAAACACCCAGCCCAAGTTATATTTCGCTTCCTAAAGTAGTCTTAGCTCTTTGTTTTTCAACAAAGAACATAGCAGCAAGTGTAGACGAAAGCTCATAACAGGATGTGGAAAGACGACAGTCAGGCCAAATCATTACTTGGTGATAACAAAGCCTTGAGATAGGAAGGAAAACCGTTCTGGTTTTCTACCTTGTGGGTCCCTTGCATTGTCACTGGGTCTGTGGAACAGCTAAGACACGTGTGTCGCTTTGTCCCAAAGGTATTCCAGTCACTTTAAAGACATTTCCTGTGTATTGCCATCTTACTTTTCATATTTTTATTATGTTATTTGGCAACAACATTTGTAAACAACAGCAAAAATCTGTGAATTTTATAAAGTTTATTTTGGTCTGTCCTGGAACTCACTCTGTAGACTAGGCTGGCCTCAAACTCAGAGACACCCACCTGCCTCTCCCTCCCGAGTGCTGGGATTAAAAGCGTGCACCACCACTGCTCCGTTTATAAAGATTTTTTTTTATAAAGAAGTTTTAGATAAGTTTGGAGATAAATACCTCAGAAGTGTTGAAGTTCTATAAGAAACTGTGAATGGTAACGTCTCTAGTGGAAGATTTGCTGAGGTATGTTTAGGTAAATATGCTCAGATGTGCTGCTAGCTAACTCCAATCTGATTTTGTTCAGATCTGAGTTCCGCTGTTTCAGTCTCCCAAGTCCTAGCAAAAAGAAAACTTAGATATCATCAGAAGGTGAATTAGTTACTTGCTGCTGTTACCTGATATGCAGCAGCGTAAGAGAGGAAGCATTTACTCTGGCTTCCAGTGTGAGGGGATGCAGTCCCTAATGACACGGAGAAGCATAAAGGGCCTGGTCTCGTTGTGCCTACAGGAAAAAGCAGAGAACAGACAGGAAGGGAGGCCAGATAACAAGACCCAAAGGCCTGCTCTCTCTCCCTGCAACAGTAATCCACTCCCTCCAGCAAGGGTCCACCTCTGTGGTGTTCCACAGCCTTCCAGAACAGCATCATTACCAGTGTTCAAACTCATGAGCCAGTGGGGGTGGGGGACAGGACACTTCACATTCAAATCACAACAAAATGATATGGAAAACAAAACAACTAACTAGTGAGGTTTCATATTTTTGTGTGGACAGGGTAATTTAGTCCAGTTTTTGTCATTATTGCCCAGCAAAATGAAGCGGAGCAGAGGGAATGAGGTGACACCTAGAAGGGACAGCCGAAGCAATCAGAGGAGGAAGTGACTTCATGACCATGCCAGCCGGTCCAGACAGGCAGCCTGGAGAGAAGACATACACAGAGTGCCGAAGGGTTTAGAAGAGAGTTTATATCAAACAGATTAGAGCCATCTTTTGCTGGGAAATTACTAATTAATATTTTATTATTATTATTAAGAGATTTTCTATTCATTTTACATACCAACCACAGATTCCCCTCACCTCCCTCCTCCCGCCCCCCCCCCCCCCCCCAGCCATCCTCCCCAACTCTGCCCTCCATTCCCGCCTTCTCCAAGGCAAGGTCTCCTCTGGGGAGTCAGCAGAACCAGGTACATTCAGTTGAGGCAGGTCCAAGCCCTTCCTCCCTGCACCAAGGCTGCACAAAGTGTCCCACCATAGGCACTGGGCTCCAAAAAGCTAGCTGATGCCCCAAGGGTGGGTCCCGATCCCACTGCCTGGGGTCCTCCAAAACAGTTCACGCTAAACGACTGTCTCACCTAGTCCAATCCCATGGGGGCTCTTCAGCTATTGGTCCACAGTTCATGCATTTCCACTAGTTTGGCTGGCCATAAAAGAAGACTGACTAATTAATATTTTTACTGCATATGTCAATTTGAAGTTATCCTTTAAAACTTGGAAAGGGTTAAAAGGACTATTTACACCATGTAAGTAATTATTTCTAAAGAATGACATATTCTTAGGGCTTATAGATACCACATAGTCTTTTAAGTGCTGAAAATCAGAGGTAAATCAAGACTGGCTGTGATAGGGCACACCTTTAATTCAAGTGCTATGGAGGCAGAGGCAGGCAGATCTCTATGAATTTGAAGCCAGCCTGGTCTAGGTAGCATGTTCCAAGTCAGCCAAAGCTGCATAGTGAGATCCTGTCCCAAGCAAAACAAAACACTAAGAAACAAAGAGGGTAGTCACCTATACACATTCTTAGCCGGGCAGTGGTGGCACACCTTTAATCCCAGCACTGGGGAGGCAGAAACAAGTGGATCTCTGAGTTTGAGGCCAGCCAGGTTTACAGAGTGGGTTCTACATAGAGAAACCCTGTCTTCAAGAAAAACAAACAAACAGAGAAGAGGGTAATCACGCACACACATTCTTAAGGAACCCAGCATGCAATAGAGTGTGTATATGTCAGAAATATTTTTTTAAAAGGCCACTAGAATATGATTCCCATGGTGTTTGAGATACTCCCAGGCATGGTGGTCTCACATAAAGAATGAGCAATCCAGACATGTTTGGTATCTCAGGAGATGTCACTGAGGAGGAATAAGGTGGTTTAGTACAGTAAGGATATCAAAGCAGTTTGGTGTGGCTGGTACAGGGTGTCCTTTAGAAGCCACAGAGACATCCATGTCTAGGCTGGTAGCATCAGAGAAAAAAGAAATTGGTGTATTACATTCATTTTCAAGCTAAGAGTGGCCACCGTGACCATTTAGTAACATTTAGGATTGTTTTAAAGAATTAAACATTTTACATGCTTATCTTGTTTCAGTATAAATTGAACAAAATCAAGAAGTCAGAACTTTGAAATTTATGAACCAGATTTTAATTTTGTAAAATAAAGCTCATGCATGAATTAGAAGGAGGAGCAGAGTGAATTTTAGATGAGGATTTTCATGTATCCTCATCCCATCTGTAATTTAAGATGAAACGTTTTAGGTCCAGAAAACTGAAGTCTCTTTCTTGTCCAAGGTCAGACCCAGAACATCTGCCTCCAAATTAATGTCATTTTCCACAGTTTTCCTTGGATCTCTTTGAACTAGAATGTCACTTTTTGTTTTGTTATCTGTTGTTTTGAGAGTCTCACTGTGTAGCCCAGGCTGACCTTGAACTCAGAATCTTCCTGTGTTAGTCCTTTGAGTGTTGGGATTATAAGCCTGTGACCCTATGACAGCCTAGACTGTTACTCTGCAGAACTTGAAATCATCAGTTATTGTAGCTGATGGGTTGTATGAATAGTATTAGCACTGAGAATCTCTTCTGGCCATCCTTGCCCACTCTCCTAATTCCCCATTCCTCCTCTTCTGCCATTCATCACCTCCACCCTGCTCCCTTTGTCCACAGATATTGCAATTGCTGCTCCCTATGGTGGTGAAGATAAAAAGGGACTTGTTTATATCTTCAATGGGAGATCAACAGGCCTGAATTCGGTGCCCTCTCAGGTCCTCGAGGGGCAGTGGGCTGCTCAGAGCATGCCCCCAAGCTTTGGCTATTCCATGAAAGGAGCTACAGATGTAGACAGAAATGGATATCCAGGTACTTTCCCACAAATACACGTGGCTCTTGGCTTTTTAAGTTCCCACAGTATTAGTTATTCTGCTCTTGATGTCATTCCATTTAATGTTTAAATGCTGATGAAGACTTTACTGTCATTGTCAACAGGGACAGGAAGAAAACACAGCCATATTTGATGGGAGTGTACAATATGAACATACACTTTTTATTTATTGTCCTAAAGCTTATAGTAAAGTATCAGAAAAAAAATTATAGAAGCGATAAACAAAAGCGAAATGCACATTCCAAGTTTTGAAAGTGGCATCCATTGATGTTTTTAATGAGCTAGTATTTTTATGGACTGGTGCAATGATTGGGGTGTGTGTGTGTGTGTGTGTGTGTGTGTGTGTGTGTGTGTACACCCACGTGTATGAGTGCACCTGCATGTGGAGGCCAGAGATTGTATCTAGTGTTTCCTTTGTCACCTTATGTCTTGAGACAGAGTTTATCACTGGAGCTCATAAATTTGGCTGAGCTGGTTGAGAAAGTCCTAGGGATCCTCCTGTCCCATCCCCCTCCCCTCCCCCATGCCAGGATTACAGATGCATATAGCACCATACCTGGGGGATACAAACTTACTTTACTCCTGGAGCCACCAGCCCAGCCTGGACCAATCACTCTGATTTAAAAACTAAACAAAACAAAAAACAAAAAAAAGTACCATTTCATTGAATTTTCTCAATTACAATTGTGTGAGATGTAAGTTAAATTAGGTCACAATAAGGCCATTTGGTGGATGTGAAAAGTAACTGAAAAAAGGTAACTCACCCAAGGTTTTCCACTGGGTTAATCTGCAGAGTAAGACCATCAGTTTAGGATTTTACACCCTTTGAGTATTATAATGGATCTAGAATCAAATGGATCCTTTTTTTTACATGATATAAAATTTAGAAAACCCAGATGACCTTGGTTGTTGAAATAGCTAATCCGGATTCTATGTATAAACTCAGTGACATGCTTATGAGTACAATATGTGCATTACAGAGCTTAGTATAGCAAAGTATATCTTTCCATTTTTTCTCTGATGCATCTCTACTTGGTGATTGTTTGAGGCAGGGTTTTGTTATGTACTCCAGGCTGTCCTGGAACCCACAATCCTCCTGCCTTTGTCCTTTGAGTGGCTAGGATTACAGGTATGCAGCACCATGCCCAGAGCATCCCTTCATTCACATGTGTATACACCCACACACATATATGCATACATATATATGAGTATATAATACATGGGTTTTTGTTATTTTATGTGCATGGGTGTTTGGTCTGCATATATGTTTGTGCATCATGTGTCTTCAGTGCCTGCAGAGGGCAGAATAAAGTGTCAGATCCCCTGGAACTGGAGTTACAAACAGTTGTGAGCCACCATGTGGGTGCTGTGAACTGAACCTGGATCTGCAGGAAGAGTAGCCAATGCTCTTTAGTGTATAAAACTAAACTTATGCATAAACATAAAACATATGCATAGTCTCATATGTTTTTGTTTTTTAATTAAAAAAACCCCCAGCATCATGCTTTATATGCTGTTCATTGTATATTCCTTTAAAATTTTAGGAACATTTATTCTAAAACATGTATTTCACATTTCCCATTCTAATAAATAATTGTGTAGTATCTTATTATTTTACCTTATATTTTGGAATTTATATCTGTATGTATAATTTTATTGTATGCCCCTAAATATTTCCTTAGGACCAAATTCTGTATTTGTTATTTCAGCAGCATGCTGTTTGTATGTGTGTGTGCACGTGCATGTGTGTGCACTGTGGTAGTGCTTCTTAGTATATCTGGCTGTGTGCACACACATACTTGTGCATGCACTGTGGTAGTGCTTGTTTGTATGTGTGGCTGAGGGCACATGAGGAGAGTAGAGATTGTCTGTGGAGGTCAGAGTATAACCTTCTGGTTGATTCTTGCCTTTCCACCTTATTTGAGACAGGGTCTGTATGCTGCAGGGTAGGTTGCCTGGGAGCTTCCGGTTCTCCCATCTCCTAGTAGGAACATGCTAGGATTATAGATTTGTACTATGTCCTGCTTTTCCCTGGGTTCTGACAATCTGAATTCAGGTCATCAGGTTTTCTTGGCAAACACTTTTTCCCAGTGAACTGTCTCCCCAGCCCCAAGAAGCATGCCTTTTTTGAAGCCATTAATATACATTGCCAATTTTCAGTTTTATTTCCTCCACAAAATGGCTTTTGCCAACTTTTTAAACACTCAATAACAATAAACAAGTGCTTAGTTTTCCACACTTATTATTTTATAATAGTTTTGTCTATATAATAGGTGAGTAATAATTTCAGTGGCTGATTTTTGGATATCAGTGAGGATAAGTATTTTTGTATATTGTATATTCACTTTTATAAATACTTAAAATATCTTTGTCTTCATTTGAAGTATTTTTTTCTTTTCATTCATTTTTTAAACCTGTCCAGTGCCTCAAATATTGAGATACTATCTTCTTAATTCTTGTACTTATTTCCTAGTTTCTCATATTTGCATCTCAGGTGTACAGAAATTTTAGATTTTCATGAAATCTAATCTCTCTATCTTTATATTTTCTTGTATTTTTCTGTGTTGAGAGAGCCTCCTCAAATTTAGCTTGGGTAGAATGTGGGATAGAGCTCTGATTTAATTATATCCAAATTGTGAGCCAGTTTTACATAAGAACAAGTGCATTTTGTCCTTGCTGCTTTGAATCTCATCGACTCTCATGTACAGAATATTTGTTTGTTTGTCTGGGGTTTGGTTTTGAAACAAGAGAGAAAGAAAAAAATAATTTCCTAATGAAGTTACAAACTGCACAGGCATCTATAAAGCTGTCTTTTGGGGGGTGTATTTGGGCACAGATGCTTCCTTACTGTTGTTCTTTTTACTAAATTTCTATTAAAAAGATTATTTTTTTAGCTATTTATTTTTTCTTATTATGTGTTTGGGTGTTTGCCTACTTGTATGCCCATGCACTGTGTGTATGCAGTGCCCACAGAGGCTGAAAAAGTACACAAGATGGAGTTCTAGTGCGCCTAGAACTGAAGTTACAGAGGTTGTGAGCCACTGTGTGGGTGCTGGGAATCGAACCTTTGTACTCTGGAATCAAACCCTGGGCCTCTGGAAGAGCAACCAGTGCTCTGAAGCACTGAGCCACCTCTCTAGCCCTTAGAAATACTCTTGTCTACCCGAATGAGAGTCTAGTTGATGGTGATAGTTTACTCACCATTTTGAAATAGTTTTGCCTTGTCCATTTCATCTTAAAATTTCCTGGCTTTGAGAATAAAACCCAGAAACATGATGCATGTCATAGAATAATGTATATTTTAAAAATCATTTTTATAATTAACATGTTTTTTATTCTCTCAAGACTTAGTTGTAGGAGCTTTTGGTGTGGATCGAGCTATCTTATACAGGTATGTATGGTATTCTTTAATACAGGAATATTCTGAATTATTTGAAAAAAATTAGTTAATTACTTGTTTTTGAATTTCAGTTTAATTTCTTAAAGTAATAACATTATTTGTTCTATTCAGGATTTGCTGCAAATAGTATGTATTCAAGGAAGTCTCAAAGAATGGAGATCTGTAGTTTTAAAAAATATTTTTAGAAAAATATTCAGAAGTTCCCTTCATTAGCTTTTAAATTTTGTTTGGAGACATTCTTCTGCATTTTCAGTCAGTCATCAAAAATGTGTGGGTAGTAGCTGGGAGTGACCTTGCCTGTGTGCTGGCCTCTATTCCTAGACTCCCACAAAAATGAATTTAAGATGATAGAGGTTTCCATTTTCCTAGAAGAGGTACTTGTGCCTCAGAGTTATGTGACCATAAAGGTGGTATGTCGTAAATATCAAACTCATTTATTTAAACTAGAGCCTAGTGTATAAGTTCTCATTCCTCAGCTGTACCCATGCTGTCAGCTCTGGATGTCATCACTTTCTCTGCCTCAGAACACCAGCTGGCCTCTTAAGTAGGTTGAGGTTCCTGCTCTGTTATGGGGTGAACTTGGCAAGAGCGTTGTTACCACGGGAGCTGTGTAAGGCCCTGCGATCTATCAGCTCCTTCATAGCCGTGGAGAACATAAACTTACAGATTTCTAGACTCTATCATTTGAAGCAGCTTCTTTGACCTGACCCCACTGGTTTTTAATACAATTCTTAGAGTTGTGCATCTGAATTTTGCAAAACCATGTTTACAGGTTGAATATCTTTTTATTTGAAATGCTTTGAGACCAGAAGTGTCTCAGATTTTGTAGCTGTATGGGTTTTCAAGTATTTGTAGAGACTTGCCAGTTAGGCATGTTTAATCTAAAAATCCAAAACTTGAAATAGTCCAAAACATTTTTGAGCATCTTGTTGGTACTCAAAATTTTGAAAGTCCATAGCATTCCAGTTAGGATATTTTAGGCTATAGGAATACTCACTGTATATTTTAGTTAAAAAATATTGTTAATAAAGAAACACCCCCATGAGGTAAATATTCAAATAATTGAGAAGGTGAACATGGGCAGGAGAGATGGCTTAGCAGTTAAGAGCACTGACTGCTCTTTCAGAGGACCCTGGTTTAATACCCAGCACCCACATAGCAGCTCACAACTGCCTGTAACTCCTGTTCCAGGGGATCTGACACTCTCACACAGACATACATGCAGGCAAAATACCAGTGTACATAAGATATAAATAAATAAATTATTTAAACATTGCAGTTAGGAGCATACACTGCTTTTGCAGAGGACCCAAGTTCAGTTCTTAGGACCCATGTCAGGCAGCTCACAGTGGCCTGTGACTCCATCTCCATGGGATCTGATGTCCTTTTGTGGCCCCTGCATGCACCTGCGCTCACCCCCACCCCATACACATGATTAAAATAATCAAAACAAGTATTTAAAACGAGCATACAGTAAACATGTGTATGCTATACCGTAAATACTCTCCTCATTAAGAAGTCACATGTTTTCCTTTGTGTGTGATCTGTGGGCATTCTGCCTGCATTTCAGGATCTTTTCTCCTTTCCTCTTCACATTCCTCATGTGTCCCCTCTGATTAGTCGGATGCCCTACAGCTAGTAACAGTTGTGCTTTATTGTGCTGAATTCAGATAGGCTGACCAGTTGTCTCACTTGCCTGGATTTGAGCAATTGCCAAGATGCAGGACTGAATCAGGTCCACTGTGGGTAAAATGAGACTGTCAGTCATCTTACATTTCCATCTAGGCTAGCGTGCAATTGTTGCTGTTACTACTTCCAACAGTAGTTAGTGGCCATTGAAATGCATCTGTGGTGAGTGAGAATTTAATCAATCGATTTTTAAATAACATTTTCTCTCTTTTTCCCCTTGCTCTTTAATTTAAAACCAGAGCCCGACCCGTTGTCACCGTAAATGCTGGCCTTGAAGTATACCCAAGCATTTTAAATCAAGACAATAAAATCTGCCCGTTGCCTGGGACAGCTCTCAAAGTTTCCTGGTAAGGATCTTTGGTTAGGACTAGTTGTGATTAAGATTAATAGCTGAGTCACTGTAGCAGCAACAGAGAGTTAGGTGGCGGGGCTGAAATATCATTGAGGCAGCTTCTGTGAATTGAGTCTGTGTCCATGCCAGATTAGATTAGAGAAAGTCAAGTTTCAGGAAAGCTATCTAAGAGGTCCCAGAAACTGTTTACAAGCTAATATGAAAGACCTCAAAACATTTTAAATTTAATTCTAAACAGACCCTTCTGAAAATTTAAGTTTATAAAAGGACATGTTTTTCTCAGACTACATACATGTGAATAATGTTACAAAAATTATTTTTCTCTAACAGTGTGCTGGTCTTTTGCTTGTTACACACACACACACACACACACACACACACACACACACACACACACACTGTATTTTCATAAATCCAGTGTCTGAGTTCTCTATATCATTATTTCTTTTTTGTCTTGCATATGAAATTTTCATGATTTCTGCTACATTTTCATTTAACTGTACTATAGTTATCTTTTACTTAAATCAAGTCGTGTTATTTTAAAAACTTAAAAATTTTCGTCTATGTCAAAGTAAATATAAAAGTTAACTAATGAAAAGTCTTGGCTCACATATAATGAGAGCCATGAAGTCCAGCCTGTCTCGAGGTGCATTTCCTGGTTCCTACACAGAGAAGCTAGCTAGAATCATGGGTGTAGTAGGACACGAGCAGATCAGAAAAATGTAGAGGAAAGAGTCTGAGGAGGGAGGGCTTTCTCCTGGCTTCCTGGAATTATTACTGTGAACAGTGGAAGTTTGCCGTTCTTACTTTCCGTTGAATTCGGTTAAACGATATGGAGCTCCAGCCCCTTGTTGTTCTGGTTGGCAGCCAAGCTGGCGAGGCTTTGGCTTCCAGTTTTACTGCCCTTCTCGGCACTCACCTTTTCTGGGGGTGTCGGGTAAGTGTTGCTAATTTAGTCAAAAGTAGAAGGTTTCAAACAGATACCTAGAGCACTATATGAGATACAACACCATTTTATAGAAGAGCCTGCAGGCTTTTACAGTCATGACCAGGATACAGAGTGGCAAATATATTTCACATCATATTTCAGTGAATAAGAGACCATGTCTCAAAAAATAAGACAGAGAACAATAGAGGAAGACACCCAAAGTGGACTTCTGACCTTCATATGTGTTCACCCAGGCAAGCTCCTCCCTGCATCTGTACGCACACGTGCATACAAACACAAACACACAGACACTTAATACATAAATAAATAAATAAATAAATAGAAGATACTAAGACGTGAAAGTTTTTTTGTGGCGCAGACTTTGTACCATCAGGTTTCTGCACCTGTATTTGTCAGTCGAACCAATTATGGATAGAAAAAGCCAATAAAAAACTGTCTGTTCTGGATATGCGCAGACGTTTTTCTTGTCATTCCTTAAAGATGCAATATGGCAGGTATTCACGTAGGATTTACATTGTATTAAGTATTAAAACTACTCTGGGGGTGAAGTCAGCTGTATGCAGACACAACACCGTTTTTTATCAGAGCCCTCAGTATCCACTGATCTTGGTCTCTGGGAGTGGACAGTTGGTTCCCAGAACTACCTTCCACCACCCCAGATACCAAGAGGTGGCTATATTAGAAAAGTGAATTTGGGTGGTATTCAATATTATACCTAAACTAGACTATAGAATTTATATTTGAAAACATTTTTTCTTGCAGTTTTAACGTCAGGTTCTGCTTAAAGGCGGATGGCAAAGGAACTCTTCCGAAGAGGCTGAGTGAGTATCTTGTGCAGAATCAATGTGCTTGGGGTTCTACAGGTACAGTGCTTACGTTACACACAATCAGGGCACACAACCAGTTATTCAAGCAGTTGTTGTTATCATTTTCATCTGCATTTTTATGCTGAAGACATTAGGATACATAATTATATATCATAATTATATATCATTAGGCAGCTCGTAGACCCATTCCTATGTAGTATATTTGTTGCTGGACATTATGAGCATGAGAATGGTAAATAGGCAGCATTTAGAATGTTGAGTGGTTAATGATGTGAGGTAAAGAGGTCTGGGGAGATGTCATTGTTCATGAGTCCATGCTGTGCTGAGAACTGGGGAAGGCTTAGCCTTCCTTAGAAAGGGTGAAAAGTTTGTGCGGCTACATTTAGTCTGTGGAGCTGACACCATTCCTTCTTTGCACAATGATTGATGGGGTCCTGAGAGCAAGCTTTGCCAGCTGAGTGCATAGTGACTTCTGCTAGTGAGTAGGGATAGGATGGGGAAGAGTGCCAAGAGAGCTGCTGCTCTCAGTGTGAATGTGCAGAGGATGCGAGCAGGGCCTCCCTGGAAGACCAGTCTTGTGTAGAGACCCCAAGGAAATGAGAGAGCAGGGGGATGCCCGGGACTATTTCACACCTGGAAATGGCCCTGAGAAGCCTGTGGTGGAGTGAACCCACCGTGTTTAAAAAGCCGCCAGGGTAGGGCAGAGCAGCTGTCAAGACCAGAAAAGGGACACACCTGCATTCGAAATTAACATTTAAAGAAATTTACCAAGAGACTAGAGGTTTTAAAAATTTGTGCTGTAGAGCCGGGTGGCGGTAGCACACGCCTTTAATCCCAGCACTCAGGAGGCAGAGGAAGACAGATCTCTGAGAATTTGAGGCCAGCCTGGTTTACACAGTGAGTTCCAGGACATCCAGAGCTTTTTCATAGAGAAACTTTGTCTTTAAAAAAAAAAAAAAAAAAAAAAAAAAAAAAAGGAGCCGGGCGGTGGTGGCGCATGCCTTTAATCCCAGCACTCGGGAGGCAGAGCCAGGCAAATCTCTGTGAGTTCGAGGCCAGCCTGGGCTACCAAGTGAGTTCCAGGAGAGGCGCAAAGCTACACAGAGAAACCCTGTCTCGAAAAACCAAAAAAAAAAGAAAAAAAAAAAAAAGAAAAAGAAAAAGAAACTGCTTAAAAAAATAAGTGTTAGAAGGCAGTAATTATAACAATTGCCCTTGTATTAATTTTAAATCATTCTTAACCTATTAGGCTTTCTTTAGTCACATGCTGCAGGAAGGACATACTCAGTTGTCACTTTAAGGGGCAGCTTCGTTGGAAACGCTGTTTCAAGTGCTATAAACTATTCATAGTACGCAGTATAATGATTGGATGCACACCAATCAATACTGCTTATCAAAATCAGCAAGACACTTGGATTAATAGTAGAAGTTGTGTGTGTGGTGTGTGTGTGCCCATGTGTATTGTGAGGGGGGTGGAACCCAGGGTCTCACACACTCTACTACCAATCTGCACCGCTCACCCAGTGGTAGAAGTCTCAATTTACTTCTATTTCATTCCGTGATGTCCTTCCCTTCGCTTAAATTAAAAGTCATTTTTTTTTTCCTTCTGATAACCTGGTTTCATTACCGTCACTGTAATTATGTATGGCACTTTTGGGACACGAGTGAATTAGTTAGCTATTATTTTCTGGAATTAATGTGTCGCTGTCTCACCACAATGCTTAGGCATTTGATGAATGTAGAAGTAAGTTACTTTTCAGAAATGAGTTTTCCAGGAGACCTCTAGATTGCTAGGACAGGGACTTGCCCCCGAGGAATGTGTTAGTTATAAATGCTTTGGTTTGTATAGACTTCCAGGTGGAGCTTCTTTTGGATAAACTCAAGCAAAAGGGAGCAATCCGACGAGCACTGTTTCTCCATAACAGGTCCCCAGGGCACTCCAAGAACATGACCATTTTCAAGGGGGGACAGATGCAGTGCGAGGAGCTGGTCGCCTACCTGCGGGTAAGAAGCACTGCGCACCGTTACCGTTTCCTGTTTGTTTTGCTTTCCCGTGGACGATTTTTCTCTTCTGTCAATCAGCTTTTCCACTGTCAGAGCTCAGTGGAGATAGTTCATCCCTGTCAGATGGGTGATTGAGGAGGCCTTCCACTACGGTATTGCTGAATGAGTCGTGAGAAAACTTATTTCTTAAATATTGCTGGACGCTCAGGTGTCCAAAGAGTAAGCAGTCCGCTCAAAGTCCCCAGTGGCTAAATTTGAAATCTGAGTTGTGAACCACTGTGTGAGTCTAGTGTGAGGCAAGAGATGGAGTCCGAGGCAGGGATGGTTTTGACTGTAGACATCAACCAGGGATTGAGATTTACCTGGGCCCTTCTGCAGTTTGAGACTTGATTGAGCCTTGCCTGACCCGGAAGGGTCCTGGCACAGAGGTACATCCTGACTCCAGCATGAGGAAGTCCAGTTTGGGAACCTGGTGACATGGAATCAAGCAGGAATCTGTTGACTTAGTCACTCATTTGCTTTTGTGTGTTTATTGATGGTGTGTGATGGTTTTACTTGCATGTATGTACGTGTGCCCTGTGTGTGCCTGGTGCCTGTGGAAGCACCAAATCCTCTGGAACTGTACTTACATACACCTGTGAGCTGTGAGCTGCCATGTGGGTACTGGGAACTGAACAGGTGGGTACTAGGGCTTCTTTAGGGGCAGCAAGTGCTCTTTCATGAGCCATTTCTCCAGCTTCATCAGATTCATTTTAGAAAAAGAAAAACAACAACCAAAACCTCCTCACATTTCATGGTCAGAAAGTAAAGAGAGAAGCAGCAGCCAGCTTCCTGCAATCCCTTCAAAGGCATATCCCAAATAGTAAGACCTTCTACTAGGCTTGCTTTTCAAAAATTTGATGTGTATGGGTGTTTTGCCTCCATGTGTGACCGTGTACCGTGTGCATGTCTGGTGCCCATGGTGGTCAGAGGGGGCATCAGATCCCTGGAACTGGAGTTACAGATGACTGTGGATTGCCATGTGGGTGCTGGGAATTGAACCGAGGTCCTCTGGAAGAGCAGCCAGTGATCTTAACCGCTGAGCCATCTCTCCAGCCCCTAGACTTACTCCTGAAAACTTCTGTGATCTCCCAATATCACCAAGCCATTACCACATAGACCTGTGGTGGATACTTAAAATCCAAACCACTTTAGAAATCGGTAATAGAAAAGTAAGTTGAAAAGTGATTTTCTGAAGAAAAAAAAAACAAAAAAAAACCAGAAATGTGATTTTAGGTGAAGGTGATGATAATGGAGAATTATTTATACCTAATTATCATGAAAATTCTATACATCACAGTGGACTATTATGGAAGTAGAATATAGGGAAAATGTATGTGTACTTTAAATGTTATTTAATTTACATGAAATGTTTGACAAATTTGAAAAAATTAACAAATACCTCATAAAATTTGAAATTGAAAGGGACATAATGATAGATAAAATTGAGACTTAAATTACAGAATTTCTTGAATAATTATGTACTAACATAAAGGAAAACTTGGATTAAAAAAAAGAAAAATTCTTAGACACATATAACATGCCTGCCATAAGAAGATATGAAAAACCAATAGCTGTAGGATCACTCATATCTTTATATGAAATATATTGATTATATATAATGTTAATATGTAATCATTATATGATTTATACTCATATCTTTATATGAGTGATCCTATTGCTATTTTAAAAATGGAACTTTCATTGTAAGTCATTTTGGGGTTTTGTTTGTTTTTGAGATAGTGTCCTCTGTCATCTAGGTTGGCCTTGAACTTAACTTTGTAGCTGAGGATGACCTTGAATTTATGATCCTCCTGTCTCCACATCACAAATGCCTATAAAAAAAAAATCTTTACACAAAGAAACGTAAGGCCTTGATGACTTTTTTATGCAACACTCCAAGAATGAGCCATTTCTGATAGTAAACACACTTCAAGAGAAAAGCTGGAAAATTTCTAATGTTCTCTGAAGCTTTACATATGTCAAGCTACCAAATCAATAAGTAGACCAAAATGAATTCATTCTAGGGTGAACTAACACTAAGAATTTAAAAGGAGAACTTTCTACATGAATAAAGAAAGAAAAAACCTGACCATCTTCCTTGGCTGCAGACTTAAGAGACAGGAGAGGCAAGCATCTAAGTCATGAATGTGAACAAATCCAAATTTAAATTAACTGAAGTCTGCCAATGTTTGTTACTAGTCAGGGTGTGATGGATGGAAATTCATTCATTGCTGGTGACCCTTTAGGTAGTTATGAAGTTTGGGGAAAATAACTAGTATAGTTGCCACTATTTATAAGAATCATCATTGCAACAATTTTTTGTAATAACAAAACCAAATCCAAATAACACAAGTAGTCTTAGACAGAAGAATGGATAAACTGTCATAAGATAACATATTAACTTGAAGTGAAGATTAATCTTGAATATATGGATGAAGCTCAAAGTGTTAAATAGAAAGAACACGATTATGTATGAGCTCATTTCCAGTTAGCCAAAAGAAAAACAAAAACAAAAATGAAGAATGCACTGCTCTGTGTTTATCAGTGTTTATGCAGTATTTATCAGGTCTATATAAAACATGGCACCAGCAAATCAGATATATAAATATCGGCCATTATGAAAGAAGTGACCATAAAAGATGTGAAGATGAGCTTGAAAACCGTGGTGTCAACAGAGCAAGCAGGGACAGCAAACTGAAATTTCAGCAGCTCTTACGCTGAGAAGGGAAGGTTGAGAGGGAAAGGCAGAAGTCGAACAACTTAAACTACTTTAGTGTTCTGTTTCTACGTTGGGTAGTTGCCTGGGTACTGATTTTACCATGTTGACATAAAGTAACAGCTCCATTTAAAAGAAGACAAGAAAATCACTTATTCTGGGAATGTGAGTGACCATGGCCTGGAAGCGCCTCCCCTGGAGCACAGAGTCTAGGCTGCGTTGTGTGTGTTCTTGCAGACACAGAACAAAGGAGGTTGGCGGGGTCATCAAGTAGGTGAGACTAAGAGGACAGTATAATATCTTCTGTAGAGTCCTGATGTCATATTTAACAAGGGAGGAAAATCTACAGGATTTAGATCTTTACCTCGTTCTTTGGTTGCTGGAGGTAAGAGATCCACCAGGCCCATGAATTTCAGTAGTTATATCTAGAAATCACAGAAGTAAGTCGGATGCTGAGACTTATAGCTAAGAGTTATTAAAAAGACAAATGATAGCCTCTTTATCTGCGGTATTACATCTCTCCATAATTGGCAGAGGCCAGCGGTTGGCAGGCTATTATATACGCATGTGGTTTCTCCAGAGAACTTTGGTTGACAATTAACTTGCTTCATAGGTATTTTTGTGAGTCAAATTTTACATTATGAAACAAAACTTGATGAATAGTTCTTACTGAACAACTGTGTGAGTTTCTCTTCATGCTTACTACAGTTACCACAGTGTTTTAGAGGTTGTTAGAATTGAAGGTTCGAAGGATGAATTCAGCTGGTTTTGTGGCTTCTCTGGTTGTGGATTCCTCCAAATAGTTTAGGTTGATGTCATCTTAACTTGAAGCTCTTTTGTTTCAGGATGAATCTGAATTTAGAGACAAACTCACTCCCATCACTATTTTTATGGAGTATCGGTTGGACCACAGAACGGCTGTTGACGATACAGGCTTGCAGCCCATTCTGAACCAGTTCACTCCCGCCAATGTCAGCAGGCAGGTAAAGCACTTCCCAGTTTATTTCTTATCTTGTCCTTTGATCTTTTGTCAAGGTTTTACAGTTTGTATTCTTAAATATCATAAGGGATTGTTTTTATAGTGTTGGTAGATGTTTAACTAAAGAAACCAGAGGAGAAATAATCCGAAGAGTTAGGTCTGAGATCTTTAGATCTTTTCAGAAGTCATAGGCACTGGAAGACAGGGTCACATTTCATATACATAGAAGAGCAAAGTGATCCAAGGAAAATAACAAAATACCAGTTTATTTGCATGTGGTTTTTAGTACTTACTGAACATCTACAATGCTTCTTTTATTTTGTATTGAAAAAGTATATGTGTGTGTGTGTGTGTGTGTGTGTGTGTGTACTTTTATGTATATATCATATATAAGTAGTGCTGAGTCCAGCACTGTTTAGTCCTGGAAACCTGACTGGGAGTGCTGAGGGACTGCAGGACAGACAAGCATCCATGTACAGAAAAGCTGGGGTCAGGTGTGGCGTGTGCACTCTTATAGAGTGGCGCCATCCATCACACAACAACTGAGAGCTGTAGTGTGATTGTTGTGTATAGCACAGGGGGAGGGGCTAGCTAATCTTGTAGGAGGTCTCTGGAGGTGAGCAATCTCAGGCCCTAAACATCTGGGAGGAGGAAGCTGCAGTTGCTAGTTCTTACACACACTGCCAATTTTTGCACTGCGACCAGAGGAAGGCTTTGCCAGTTCTGAACCTGACGTGTATGGGGAAGGCTCTGCCATTCCTACGGGTCTGAGGCATTGGTCCTCGACACAGCCATGCCCATGTCAAACAATACACATTTACTCAGGACTCCATCTGCTCTCTACACGTTCCATTGGGTCTTCCTCGGCTCCCCACAAGCAGTTCTTTTCATAAGACAACACAAAACTTCAGTTTGGTAATTTTGCAAAAACCGTTGCAAAACATCTCTCTTTAAATATTGTTATTTCCTGTCTCACCCCTGTGTTTTATTTCCTGTTCATAGGGCTAGGTTAACACTATTCTCTCAGAATTCATTAGTGAGTGTCTAGGTTGTCATATAGTCTTTGACCTCCTTTCTAAAATCTCATGAGCAGCTTTTATTCTGGGGGCATAACTGTAATACGACAACATAGAAAGCAAATTGAAATATTTTTAAAAGTTCATTATTTTATATATTTTAACAAACATTATGTCTTGTTTTGTACCTTGATAATTTATTGTATATGCCTTTTTTTTTTTTAACTATCCACTGGGACTTGTGAACAGTTCTGTGTTCACAGTTGATGTTTGGAGTGAGTGGATGTTGTACCGATGGTTCATTTAATATGTGAGCATCTCAGTAGGTGTGCTTTAATGTGGTACTTTATTCAGAAATAACTTTTTACTTGTGTATTATAGTATGCATTTTGATATATGGTCTATGATTTTTTTTATAATTTTGGAATTATTTTAGAAGTCTTTATCATTATTGTTACTATTTTTTTGAGACTAAGTCTGAAAATAAAATAAACTGAGAATGACTTTGCCTTTATTTTCCTTTTCTTTCCTCATGTTTTTGTTCCATATATCCTACCAAGATCTATCTGTGTCCTTGCATTCTGTCTTTTGAGGTTTTTTTTTTTTTTTTCTTCCCCCACACTCTTCTTTATGGTACATTCCCATGGCCAGATGCAGAAAAAACAAGTTTAGACTTTTTGCTGTTTTCTTCAGATTTATTATTTTACTGTTGTTGTTGTTTTTTTTTTTTTTTTTCATTTCTTTCCCAGTGGGTTGTACATGCTGGGCTTATTTTGACCATTTTCTCCTTACTTGATGTGTGCAGTCAGTTTCTGTGACAGCAGCAGAGGCCACTGTCTTAATGAGGAGTTCTTACAAGGACGTTTATTTTGTCCCAGTTCATACAGTTCAGACAGGAGCACAGTTAAAATGAACCCTCATTTCTTGTACTTGATTATATTCCAAAATGTTAACAGCTAATTTGAGATATACAAAATTCTAAGTACTTATATTCCATCATTTTTTTCCTTATTCTTGATTGCCTACACTGACACGTTTAAAGATGAGTGGCCAGAATCCATGTAGAAAATAATAAAATATTTTTCTTTTAGGCTCATATTCTACTTGACTGTGGGGAAGATAATGTCTGTAAACCTAAACTGGAAGTTTCTGTAGATAGGTAAGTTTTACTCCAAACAGTAAATATAAAACATAAGAAATTTAAATGGAAAAGCACACTTTTCTTTTCAAAATGCTAATTTTTTTAAGGAAAAATTCTTACAGTAAAGGATAATTTATGATTAGCATATGATAATTCATGATTAGCATTAGTATAAGGCAATTAATACCATAGTTAAAAAAATACCCACTGTGCTTTGACTAGGTGCCTGGCTTGGCCGACTTATGACCATTAGCTTTGATTGTACCATGAGTCCTAATTGTCTCGATATGATCATTGTGGACATGCTCTGAACTGAGGAATGTCCTTACCAATATGACACAGGGAAGACTGTCATGGAATTATGACCAAAGAGCAATTAGCAAGAAAAATCAAGGAATTAGAAGCACACACACAGATATAATGTGACTTTGGTAATATGTGTGGACAGCAGTGGTGTGTGACTGGCATCAGTGTTCTAGTCACAGAGAAGAGCACTGAATTTTCACCCAGTGTGCTATTTTCTGTGTTCTGTTGAGCTGTAGAGGAGCCTTGAACTCTCCTGAGACAGGGGAGGATGTCAGCCCGGTGACTTATCTCCTGTTTCTTTGAACAATCCCATGCTCCCCATGTAGTCTTTTTCTCACTGTTGGATTTAAATTAACTTCTAGTGATCAAAAGAAGATCTACATTGGGGATGACAACCCTCTGACCCTGACCGTGAAGGCGCAGAATCAAGGGGAAGGAGCCTACGAAGCGGAGCTCATCGTCTCCATCCCACCGCAGGCAGATTTCATCGGGGTTGTCCGAAACAATGAAGTAAGCAAGCTGCCCCTTTGAAAACCACAGCACACTCTCAGGTCTTATTAACATTAATGAGGTAGTCCCTATTTAGTGAAGCCCAAGCTTAGCCATTCTCTCTAGGACTAAATTGCTAGACAATAGAGTGCCCATCTTACATAATTCCTTTCAGGCCTAATACTTTGAATAATATATTGATGTGCAATCATTACGTTTGCCAGCCGAGCATGTGAAAAATGAGGTCAGCTGGATAAAGTCTCTAAGCCTGCCCATCACATTATTAGTCAGAGGCAGTAGGATCAGAATCTAAGTCCTGCAGGGAGCTTTCCAAGGCTTTCACATTTACATGCAGTGGTTGTCCACAGTGCTGGCTTCTTTTTCTAGTTGCTCAAATAGATTTATTTGCTTCATAGAGAAAGGAATTTAAGTATCTACTGGATATTGGATAGGGACTTTGTAGTTTCTGCTTTCTTGGCTCCTATTAATTTTCTTTCTACAGTCCCCCAACCCCACTCTTTATTTTCTTTTTTGTCCATCAAAGGCCTTAGCAAGACTTTCCTGTGCATTTAAGACAGAAAACCAAACCCGACAGGTGGTGTGTGACCTTGGAAACCCCATGAAGGCTGGAACTCAAGTAAGGTGTTTTAATTCAATTGATTTTTCTCCTTATAAATAGAACATAAATATTTCTCCCTATAAATATTTTTTCTCTAGGTTTCTTTATAGTAACTTCAAAATAAGTTGGGTTTTTCTTTGTTATTGTTGTTTGGTTTTGTGTACAGTGCTAAGGACTCAGCCCAGGACCTTGCACATGCTTGGAAAATGCCCTACTGCTGAGCTACATACTTAGCCATGTTTTCTTTGTTTGTGTTTTTAAGATAGGATCTTGCTATGTAAGGTCAACGTGCTCACAAACTCAACTTCTTCCTGGCTATGCCCCCTTAAGTGCTTGATGCCAAGGGTGGTGTGGACCACCAAGGCAGCTCTAGGCAGTGTCTTTATCTTTATTTATTTATTTACTTACTGTGTGTATGAGTGTTATGCCTTTGTATGCATGCATGTATGCTACTCACACTGTGTGGAAGTCAGAGGACAACTTTTGGGAGCTGATTCTCTTCTTCCGCCATGGTAGGACCTGGGAACTGAACACAGGTCATCAGGTTTGGTAGCAAATGCCTTTACTCACTGAGCCATTTCATTTGCCCTCAAAGTAGTATCTTTAAGTTAGTGTTGACTTAGAGTTTAGTTATTAGCAGAGTTCTATTCAGTTTAACTAGGACACTAAAATTATAGGTAAAGCTGTATACTCTTCCATAAACTTTTCTTCACACTGCCTTAAATCTGGTGAATAGACAAAAACATGATTTCAACTAAGGACTAAAACCATAAGTTTAGTATTTTGAGCTGCCAGGGTGTCTATGGAGCCTTGAAAGCCACCTTGGCATACTCTTGGGTGAGATGATGCCATCTTACTAAAGCCTTATATATCATCTAAGTAGGAGAGACTTAGTTGGGTGAGGCTCCCCTTCTGATGGTGAGCGGGGAGCTTTAGGGCAGGAAGCCAAGCACTCAGGGAGGCTCTTCCCAAGTCCTCTGGAAGGGAAACAGGCTGTGTGTGTTACTGGTACTGAGGAAAATATGGCTGTGCATGAGATGCTTTCCAAGCAGATTCACTGACTGGCACACTGATGGCAGTTATGTGCAGATCTGTTGCCATGATCTAAACATTGCATGCTTCTCTAAGTGTGTTTCCACAGGCTGTCATTATTCTGGATAGATGCTCCCTGGGGAAGAGCTTTTCATTTTCTCATTCTCTCTGGTTTTCTAGCTCATACCTCCTTTAGTTCCTAGTTTTTCTAAGTAGCCAACTCCAGTAATGTGAGTGCAGTCCCACAGAGGTGCCATTTTTACATACCATTTATGTGATCCCCAAGAAGTCTGCTATCTTTTTTTTTTTTAAACTTACTTATTTTTATTTTATGTGCATTGGTGTTTTGCCTACATGTGTGTCTGTGTGAGGGTGTCTGGTCTTTTGGAACTGGAGTTTCAGACAGTTGTGAGCTGCCGTCGGGTACTGGGAATTGAACCTGGGTCCTTTGAAAGAGCAGCTAGTGCTCATAACCACTGAGCCCCAAGCCTGTTATCTTGTACCTTCCGTTCAGCTGTTTTCTTTAAAATCAATCAGTATTCTGCCTCAGGGCTCAGGATGTCAGGTGCTGGGGAAGGGGACTGGGAGAGGTGTGAGGAGAGAGAGCATGCTCTTGGTCCAGCTCCTCTAACTGTGCTCTGATAAACCCTCCAATGTTTCCTGTTTGGCTTCTTAGCTCAGGTCAGTGGTCAGCTTCCTAGAGCGACTTTTATACTCAATTGCAATGTTTTCATTGCAACAACAAACATTGTAATCTTTTCAAAGACAATTAATATCATAGGGAAGTATGATTATAATTAATAATTGTTAAGGAGCCTCCATTATGACATCAGTGGAAAATCAGATGTCATTATTTTTGTTCACTTTTACCATAAACTCATAAAAAGCATATTTCAGAACACACCTTTTTATTTGGATGTCAAGTTTGAAGTTTCTGATTTAAATGAGGCACTGACCATCATTGTTACCTTTCCTCTCCCCAGCTGTCTGCTGGCCTTCGTTTTAGCGTGCACCAGCAGTCAGAAATGGATACTTCTGTGAAATTTGACTTGAAAATCCAAAGGTATGAAAACAATGTATTAGGCTAAAATAACCATTTTTCCTTATAAATATATTCTATACTGCTCCTTAAAGATGGAATAATGTAGATTAAAATTTCAGTACTTTATTATAGGGTTCTTTAATCAGTATTTAATTATACAAATGATTGTCTTGTTAATTTGAGTTTATAAAACAAAATTAAGCACTAATAAATAAAATTTATCTTCAGTTTTGAATTACACAGTAATTAAAATAATTGCTTGATTGGTAGGACTTTAGTTTCTGTACTGCTTTGAATTGTTTAGTTTTAGTTCATCTTTTTCCTTTTTAGAGCTTTGATGATAAATGTGCCCAATTCAATCCTGAGCATGTTTTTCCTTTTTCAGCTCTAATTCTTTTGACAATGTAAGCCCAGTTGTGTCTTACAAAGTTGACCTTGCTGTTTTGGCTGCTGTTGAGATAAGAGGGTAAGTGTGAGTCTCAAGTTGAATATCGAATTGTTGTGATTGCTTCTGAAATGTAGCTACTGGACCCTGGCTTCCCATGGTCAGCCACGCCGGCTTAGTGCTGGTTTCCCAAGGCAGTGGGCTCTGTAGAGATAAGACCCTGAAGGTGTTCCAAAAGGCACAGTAACAGCAATCTTAAAATACGTTGATTGAACTTTCATGGCACTTGCTTACCGATTAATCTGATGCATGCTGATTTAGCAACAGTCAATTTTATGCATAGAAAGCTTGTTCATTCACAAGCTTTTTTTTTGAGGCTTTTTAAAATTAGGTCTGATTTTATTCAACTGAATACAGAATACTTAGGAAAATGCACTATGTTGTTTGATATTCATGGTAGGTTTTCTTTGGTCATTGTTTAGGGTCTCAAGTCCTGATCATGTCTTTCTTCCAATTCCAAATTGGGAGTACAAGGAAAACCCTGAGACTGAAGAAGATGTTGGGCCTGTTGTTCAGCACATCTATGAGGTCTGCAGTTATTGGACCCAATAGAAGGCTGGAGAAGGGGGGATGGGGTGATGGAGAGAACAGCTAAACTTTTAAAACCCATCTTATACCATTTTGATGTGGTATTTGCATAGTTTGAACATAATATACTAGAAGTACTGTTTGTAAGTTCATTTTTATAGACAAATATCTTTGTTTAAAGAAAGCAAAAGCAACTCTATCTGAATTAAAAAAATTAATCCTGTGTATGCTCCACAGTATTTTGAAGTTCTGACTAAAAACTGGAAATGCATGTAATTAAGCAGTTTTATTGTATCTACAGAGGCTATATAGTCAGCATTCCATTTTCTTTACAATGTCATCCTGATAGATCTTTCTGTACTTGAGAGATAAACATTGCTTGACTTTTGTGCATAATGGTTATGATTACAGTCTAGCAGTAGAAACTGCTGATATTCAGATCCCATTGTTGATATGATTTCTAGTGATAACTTAATGGAAGGAAAGTGGAACTAATCTTTGTCCAAGGTGCTTACATTTTCTTTTTCTTATTAGCTGAGAAACAATGGTCCAAGTTCATTCAGCAAGGCAATCCTAAATCTCCAGTGGCCTTACAAATACAACAATAACACTTTGTTGTACATCCTTCATTACGACATTGATGGGCCAATGAACTGTACCGCAGATACAGAGATCAACCCTTTGAGAATTAAGGTAGTGTGTTTTAAGCAGCTCTTTATTACCATGGCTTTTTATTTTCTTTCTAAATGTATAAATGAAACACATGAAATAAAAACAACTATTACAATGTATGAACTCTGCAAAAAAGTATTTTAGTTCAGCCAGGCGGTAGTGATGCACGCCTTTTATATATTTTTTGGTGATAGTGATTCTTTGTTCTACAATATATATTCACATAAGAATATTACATCTTATATAGTCTAAGGAAAGTTCAGGAAACAAATAAAATAAGCCAGGCTCTATGGCTCATACCTGTAATCCCATAACAAGTTTGAGGCTATCTGGGATTATGTTTTGTGTTCAAGGCCAGTCTGCTCTATATAGTAATATTCTGCTTCCCAAACTTCAAACAAATTAGACTCAAAACTCCTATGATGATGCTCATCATAGACGTACTGTAGAATTTCAGGCTCTCTTAAGTGTTGGTATTGGTTTCCCTCTAGGGATGCATGGGAAAAAAGCAATGGTTAGGAAAAGGGTACATTAATGATAATTTGTAGGGTACATTAATGACTTTGATCTTTTATTTTCTGTCTTTTCTGTTCACTGACCATTAAGCAGTACATTTTCTGTCTTACCACATTTTCATGGACTGTGTGTTAATCCTATCTAAGTATCAATGCCCAGATGTCAATGTGAACTGTTTCCCATTATCATTTAACCCCTGTCTGACAACGCAATCCATGTCTAGTCTGTGCAGACACCGGAAAAGAATGACACAGCCCCTGGACAAGGAGAACGCAGTCATCTCATCACCAAGCGGGATCTCACCCATACTGAGGGAGATGTTCACACTTTGGTAAGTGCCATCCCACGGACGCACAGGGTAAAGATCTAAAAATATGCAATTGTAGGACAGACGACCAAGCAGCAGCAGCAGTGGGATCTGCGTCCTTCAGTCCTCTGCTCTTCTTGTTCTCAGATGATCGTTTAATAAAAGCGTTTTGTACCTGTCTTCCTTGACTGTGCTCCTCTAGCTGGACTTTTCTGATCTCATCTTCCTCTTTGATACTTCAGTGCCGCGGCAGGAGGAGCCAGGAGGCCCCCGTGATGAAAATGTATGAAAGAAATGTGTTGTTTAGCTTATGTTAGTTTATTATTTAAAATAAGTAGATCTGAAACCAACATATAGAAAAACTGGTAAAGCCCTTTCACAATCACTATTTATTATTATTATTATTATTTTTATTATTTTGGTTTTTCAAGACAGGGTTTCTCTGTGTAGTCCTGGCTGTCCTGGAACTCACTCTGTAGACCAAGCTGGTCTTGAACTCACAGAGAACTGCCTGCCGCTGCTTCCCGAGTGCTGGGATTAAAGGGGTGCACCACCACTGCCTCACAATAACATTTTATTTTATTTATTATTAATTAACCTATTTGAGACAGGCTCTTGATGTAGCCTGGTTTTTCTGAAATTTACTATGTAGACCAGGCTGGCATCAAACTCACAGAGATTCGCCTGCCTTTGCCTCCCAAGTGCTGGGATTAAAGGTGTGTCTCACTATTCCCTACAATCACTATTTTTTAAAAACCCTGTGTTTTTGTGTTACATTTGTGTGTGTTTGTGTATTTGTGGCACACACTGGCCATGGTATACCTGTGAAGGTCCGAAGACAGCTTGTGGGAGTGACTCCTTTGCTTCTAATATATGGGCCCCAGGGAATGAACTCAAGCCCTCAAGCTTGGTGATGAGAACCTTTACCTGCTAAGCCATCTTGCCAGCCCACAAACACTGTTTTTCTATGACCTAGTTCTAGGGTCCTTTACCAGGCTCATTGTTCAAATACTAACTTTCCCTCGCATCATCTTTTCAAGGGCATCATCGCTCCTGGTTCTCTATCTGACACTCCTCCTCCTCCTCCTCCTCAGTCTCCATTTTCAGATCCTACATTGAACTTCAGGGTCTGTTTATCTGCTGATTAGAATTCCTCTTACATGTCTATCAGAAAATAGCCAATATAAAAATACATCATGGAGTTTTCCCAATGCCTCCCTTTTTTCACGGTGACCCACATGTAGTGAATATAAACTCCGTTTTCTGTACAAATCCTTCTTTATCACTCAACACCGCCCTACATTTCATCAAATGTCATCGCTATCTACTTTGTAAAGCACTCGATTCTGACCCTCTTCACCAGCTCCACTCCTTCAGTGTGACTTAGACCTCCCTCTTTCTCTTGACTTTTACCTACCGTGGCCTCTGACTTTATGCCCTTATCTCCCCTTGAGTTTATTTGCCACAGAACCTGTTGGGGTTCTTTGGCTCCAGGACCTTCTCAGCCGACTCAGAAAATTACAGGTGGCTGGAGACAGAGCCCAGTGGTTTAGAGCATCAGCTGCTTCTCCAGGGGATCTGAATTTGCTTCCTAATACCCACAGCAGGCACCTCTCAGCTATAGCCACAGCTCCAGAGGGAGCCAGCATGTCTGGTTTCGAAGACTACCATGTTTGCAGTAGTGTTTGCTTATCCTCTTACAGTTACACATATTTAAAAATAAAATACTCATAAAAAAGAAAAAATAATTAGAGCTCCTAATGTAATCGGATTTATTATGTCATAGTCTGCAACCCACACACACACTCTGGGACTGGCTGTCTCGCAGTTTGTACCTTGTCTCCCACACTTTGTTTCTCTCTTCCCCACTTCGCTTTAAGAAAATTAGTATTTATTTATTTTTATATTGAAATGTTTTTCATACGATATATTTTGATGAGTTCCTCCCAAATACTCCTCCACATTCCTACTCACCTAATTTTATGTTCTTTTTCTTTTTCTCTTTGAAAGAAATAAGAAGAAAAAAAAATACAAAAAAGTCCCACAAAAACACAGAAAACAGAGGGGGGGAAAAAGCAAAAGACCAATAAGACAGAAAAATGCCAAAGCAAAGCAAAATGGAAAAAGTCCACAAAAATACTATTGAGTCCCTTTTGTGTTGGCCAACTATTGCCGAGGACGGAGCCTGCCCTGGAGTGTGGTTGATATAGCCAGAGAGACTCTATTGGAGAAAGCGATTTCTCCCTTTGCCAGTGGGTATCGGTTACAGCTAGGTTCTTAGTTAGGGGTCAACCCCATGTTCACTTCCCCTCAGTCCCCCCCCCCCCCCTTGGCTTAAATCTGTGCAGGGTTTGGACATGCTGTACGGTTTCTGTGAGTTCATATGTGTACCAGTCCTGTTGTCTCTAGAAGACCTTTCCTCAGTCATCCATTACCTCTGGCTCGTAGAATTTTTCTACCTTCTTTTCCACATAGACTTCACATTAAAGCCTTAGTGGGAGGGGCTTTGATAAAGACATCCCATTTAGCACTGAGTACTTCAAAGTCTTTCATTCTCTGCACATTGTCCAGTCTACTGCAAGAAGAAGCCTCTCTGATGTGGGTTGAATTAGACACTGACCTATGGGTATAACAGTATGTCATTAGGAGTCATTTTATTGGTATGTTTCTTAAGCAGAATAATAAATAGTATTAGGTTTTTCCCTTCTCCCATGACCTATCTAGTCTCAGGTTCTTGGCCACTTTTGTGTAAATGGACCACATTTTCATTATCCATTCATCAGTTGATGGACATCTAGGCTGTTTCCAATTTCTGGCTATACGAATAGGGCGGCAACAAACATGGATGAACAAGTATCATGTAGAGTCCTTTGGGTATATCCTCAAGGGTTGTATAGCTGCATCTTGAGGTAGACCAATTCCTAGCTTCCTGAGTAGCTGCCACATTGGTTTCCACAGTGGCTATACCAGTTTGCACTCCCACCAGCAATGAATAAGTGTTCCCCTTTCCCCACACCCCCACCAGCATGAGCTGTCATTTGTTTTATTGATCCTGATCATTCTGCCTTGGGTAAGATGGAATCTCAAAGTAGTTTTCATTTGCATCTCCCGACCAGGGATTCAGAGTGCTAAGGATATTGAACATTGCTTTGTTTCCCAGCCTTTTGTGTTTCATCCTTCAAGAACTCTTTGTTTAATTCTGTGCCTCATTTTTAATTGTGTTATTTGTTTCCTTGATGTTCAGGTAGTTTCTTTTCTTTTCCTTCCTTTTGTATTCTAGATACTAACCTTCTATCAGATGTATAATTGGTAAAGATCTTCTCCCTTTCCGTAGGCTGCTGCTTTGCCTGAATGGTGATGTCCTTTGCCATATAGAAGCTTTTCAGCTATGTGATGTCTCATCTACTAATTGTTGGTCTTAGTACCTGGGCTAACAATTTTCTGTTCAGAAAGTCTTTTCCTGTGCCAACGAGTTCAAGCCTGTTCTTCATTTTCTGTTCTACCACATTCAGGGTATCTGGTCTTATGTTGAGGTTCTTGATATATTTGGAATTGTCTTTTGTGTAGGGTAATAGATATAAATCTGTTTTCATTCTTCTACATGCAGCCATCTAGTTTGACCAGCACCATTTATTGAAGATGATGTCTTTTTTTCAGTGTGTATTTTTTTGCTTCCTTGCTAAAAATCAACTTTCTATAGATGTGTGGACTTATGTCTGGGTCTATGGTTAGAGCCATAGATCAACATGTCGGGTTTTACTTCAATACCATGCTGTTTTTACTAGAGCTCTGTAGTACAATTTGAAATCTGGAATGGTAATACCTCCAGCAATTCTTTTATTTTGCAGGATTGTTTTAGCTCTCTTGAGCTTTTGAGTTTCCATATGAAGTTAAAGATTGTTTTTTCAATTTTATTTATTTATTTATTTATTTATTTATTTATTTATTTATTTATTTATTTTTTCCGAGACAGAGTTTCTCTTGTGTAGCTTTGGAGGCTTTCCTGGAACTCACTCTGTAGACCAGGCTGGCCTCCAACTCACAGAGATCCGCCTGCCTCTGCCTCCCGAGTGCGGGGATCACAGGCGTGCCCCACCACCGCCTGGCTTTGTTTTTTCAAAAAGAAAAGAACTGTTGGGATTTTGTTGGGGCTTGCCTTTGGTAGGATGGCCATTTTCACAGTGATAATACTGCTGATCCATGAGCACATTCTGGTCTCTTCTACAGTTTCTATCTTCGCTGTCTTAAAGATTTAATACAAGTCTTTCACTTAGTTGGTTAGAATTATCCCAAGATTTTATTTATTTGTTTGTTTGGTTTTTGGCTGTTATGAAGGTGTTGTTTCCCTGATTTCTTCCTCAGTCTGTCATTTGCGTGGAGGAAGGCTACTGATCTTTATGTGTTAAATTTTGTGGAGGCTTTAGGGTTTTTTTTATATATAAGCAGATATCTGCAAATAAAGTTATTTTTATTTATTCCTTTCCTGTTTGTATCCCCTGAATCTCCTTCAGTTGCTCCAGCTAAGACTTCATATTGAGTAGGTATAGAGAGAATGGACATCCTTGTCTTGTTTCTGATTTTAGTGGAAATGCTTTGAGTTTCTCTACATGTAGGTTGATGTTGGTGATAGGCTTGGTGTAAATTGTCTTTATTATGTTGAGGAATGTCTCTTGTATCCCTATTTTTATCATGAAAGGATGTTTGATTTTGTCAAAGATCTCTTGTACATCTAATAAGATGATCATGTATTTTTTTGTGTTTGAGTTTGTACAGTGGATTACTGTTATTGATTTATATATGTTGAACCATCCCTGAATTTCTGGACTTAAACTAACTTGACCATAGTGGATAATTCTTTTGATGTGTATTTGCAAGGGTTTGTAAGTATTGTATTGAGAAACTTATGTTCATAAAGCATATTGGTCTATAATTTTCTTTTTTTGGTGGATCATTTTGTGTGGTTAGATATCAGGGTAATTGTGGCCTAGTAAAATAATCAGGCAGCATTCCTTTAGTTTCTATTTTGCAGAATAATTTGAGGAATATTGACATTCATTCTTCTTTAATGGTCTGGTAGAATGTTGCACTGAATTCATCTGGCCCTGGACTGTTTTTGGTTGAAAGAGTTTTAATTACTGCTTCTATCACTAGGGGCTGTGGGTTTGTTTAAATTGCTTATTTGATCTTGATTTAACTTTGGTAGATTATATATTTCATATATTTCTTTAAGGTTTACAGTTTGGTGAAATGCAGATTTTAAAGTATGTCTTTATGATTCTCTGAATTTCCTTGATGTCTGGTGTAATGTCTCCCATTTCATCTTTAATGGCACCAATTTGGATCTCTTCTGTCCATCTTTTAGTTAATTTGGCTAAGGATTTGTCTGTTTTGTTAATTTTCTTAAAAAACTAACTCTTCATTTTATTGGTTCTTTGTTGTTATTGTTCATATTCTACCGATTTCAGCCCTGAATTTGATTATTTATTGCCATCTGTTCTTGTTGTGTATTATTTCTTCTTGTTGTTCTATAACTTTTAGGTATGTTGCTAAGTTATTAATATAAGATTTCTCCAGTTTTTTTTTTTTTTATGTAGGCACTTAGAATTGCCTTCATTGTGTCCTATAGGATCAAGTATGTTGTATCTTCATTTTCATTCAATTCTAAATCGTTTTTAATTTCCATCTTAATTTTAGCCTTGACCCATTTTTCATTCAGTAGTAAGTTCAGTTTCCATGAGTTTGTAAACTTTCTGTTGTTAATATCTGGCTTTAATCTGTGGTGGTCAAATAGGATGCAGGGTGTTATTTCAATTTTCTTAAATCTATTGAGAGTTGCTTTGTGCCCTAGCATGTGGTCAACTTTGGAGAAAGTTCCATGAGTTACTGAGAAGAAGGTATATTCTGTAGTGTATGAGTGAGATGATCTGTACATGTCTGCTAGGTACATTTATGAAATTATTTAACTCCAGCAGTTCTCTGTTTAATTTGTGTCTGGATGATCTGTTTATTGGCAAGAGTGCGGTATTGAAGTTACTCATTATCACTGTGTAAGAGTCAGTATATGATTTTTGCTGTACAAGTGTTTCTTTTATGAACTTGGGTGCCCTTTTGTTTGGTGGATAAATGTTCAGAATTGCAATATCCTGCTCATGGATCTTTCCTTTAATTATGTTGTGTCCTTCCCCATCTCTTCAGATTAGTTTTGCTTTGATTTCTTATTTCTGAGCAATTAAAATATCTATATCTGCTTGCTTCTTGTGTACATTTGTTTGGAATACCTTTTTCCATCCTATTACACTTAGGTGATATCTTTTCTTGATATGAAGTGTGTTTCTTGGATGCAGCAAAAAGATGGATCCTGTTTTCTTTTTTTTTTTTTTTTTTTTTTTTTTTTTTTTTTTTTTTTTTTTTTTTTGGTTTTTCGAGACAGGGTTTCTCTGTGTAGCTTTGTGCCTTTCCTGGGACTCACTTGGTAGCCCAGGCTGGCCTCGAACTCACAGAGATCCGCCTGCCTCTGCCTCCCGAGTGCTGGGATTAAAGGCGTGCGCCACCACCGCCCGGCGGATCCTGTTTTCTAATCAAATATGTTAGTCTGGGTCTTCTTATTAGGGAATTGAGACCATTAATATCAGGAGTTATCAATGATTTCTGTTTATTTGTTCTTATGCTGTAGGTTTCTGTTCCCCTTCTTTTGATTTACTGTTCTGGATTATTTATTCCTTTGTGTCTATTTAACTTCTTCAGACTGAAGTTTTCCTTCTAGTACCTCCTGTAGAGACAGGGTCTCTCACTGAACCTGGACCTCTTTGATAGGCTAGACCAGCAGCTAGCGAGCCTCAGGGATTCTCCTGTTTCTTCCTTCCTAGCAGTAGGATTGCTGGCATGTGCTTCTGTGCCTTACTTTTATTCTGTGGGTGCTGGAGATCAGAACTCAGCTCTTTACACTTGCCAGCAGGCACTTTACTGACTCACATACCTCTACTTCTTGCTTAATTCTATTCTGTTGATTTCTATGTGTATTCTTAATGATGATAGCAAATTGTTTTTATTACTATAGCTCTATTTCCCTCTTCCTTTTTTCCTTCTTCTTGTCCTCCCTCCCTCTTCTCTCTCTCTCTCTCTCTCTCTCTCTCTCTCTCTCTCTCTCTCTCTTTCTTTCTTTCTTCCTTTCTTTCTTCTTTCTCTCTTTCTCTCTCTTCCTTTCTTGATCGCACTGTAGCTTATGTTGGTTGGAATTTGTACTGATCCTCCTGCCTCAGCATCCTGAGTGCTGGGAATACAAGCTTGAGCCAGCATGTTTGACTTATTTTCTTCTTTTCAAGGTGATTTTGGATGTATGGTATTTATAGCAACTCCTTGTGGACTTTCAGGTCAGCTTGGACATTTCTTCGGGCCATTTGTATCTTATTAGCAGTTTGTGATTCTGACCGTGAGTTTGAAAACTCCTGCCTCCTAGAACACAGGCTATCCGGTTTGGTCTTCTTTAATTCCTTCCAGCAGTATTTCTTAGTTGTTAGTGTCCTGGCTTTGCACTTGTAATTGTTGAGATGCTTAATGTCCTTTTGGATGCTGTTGCTAGTGTACAAACTTCAAGTCGTTTTTGTATGTTGAACTTGTACCCTGCAAGATCTGTGCAGTTTTTGTTTCTCATTAGCTCTTTATTAGTTTTAGTGTAGTTGGCTTTTTTTGTTGTTTGTTTCTGAATACCTATTTAACACGTAAGATCTTTTCATCTACTGAGAGACAGTTTTTCTTTACCTGTTCACCACGCTGCTGTTGAAGCACACCGACTACAACTGTGCAGTTGACCAGAAGCGGCATGTCCAGACCAGACCCCCTTGCCTCGTCTGTGGTCTTCTCTGAATGTAGGGTTAGTTGTGATTCTGTCAGATGCCCTTTATCGGGTAGAGGAAGCTCACTTCTCTTCCTGTTCCTCAGCTCCTGGTGCCTCTCACTGGACAGCACTGCTATGAGGTGCATGCATGTGACACAGTGCAATGTGACCAGCACCCGGAAGGTGGTGGATATTTGTTTCCCTTAGCCGCCAACCTTCAAGTTCTTGCTGAAAACACTAATTACGGCAGATGTCCTCAGCATGTGATTTTTCTCGCTGCAGGTCTCACACAGATGAACAATTAAAGATTCACTGCTTTCTTTGCTTTTCTACAGTGTTGCTGTGATCCGATGTTTATGTCTTAAAAGGACCACATTGAGGGGTTGCCTAAAGAATGTTGAGTTGTCATAAAAATGAACTTTTCGATATTATATATTTTATGTTTCTAGAATAATTTGTGTTTAAAAAAAAAAACCACACTGCTTTTGCTGGTTGTGATGGCCCATACCTTTAATCCCAGCACTAGGGAGGCAGGAGCAGGTAGATCTCTTTGAGTTCCAGGCCAGCTTAGTCTACATAATGAGTTCCAGGACAGCTAGGGCTATAAAACAGGACTCTGTTTCAAAACAAACAAAAGTTACAACAAAAACCAGTGTGACAAGAGCACAGAGTTAACTGTTGGCTTGTTTGTTAAGCATGTTTATCCCTAAAATACAGAGCGATCTATACAATTTCTCTTCCGCCTTCGTGTAAGACTGCTTAATGTTCAAATGTTAAATGTTAATGTTAAAAAAAAAGACAGTGTGATCTTATTTTGTAAGTAAAAATGATTCATTCTGGCAGGGTTGTGGAGTTGCTAAGTGCCTGCAGATCGTCTGCCAGGTTGGTCGACTGGATCGAGGGAAGAGTGCCATCCTGTACGTGAAATCCCTGTTGTGGACCGAGACATTTATGAATGTAAGCAGATAGATGTACCGGCAGATGTACACATTTTTCAAAGGAGTAATAAAGGGCTGCTGCCTAAGAAACCTTCCTGTTGTTGTTTCCATTCAGAAGGAGAACCAGAACCATTCTTACTCCCTGAAGTCGTCCGCTTCATTTAACATCATCGAGTTTCCTTACAAGAATCTGCCGATTGAGGATCTCTTCAACTCCACGCTGGTATGTGACTGGGTTCAGAAAGTGAACGAATGCATGCAGTGCAAACACTTTCGAGTTTTTTAATGGAAGTTTAACTACAATAATTGAAAGTAATGAAGCTATTTGAGAGGATTAACATTTTAGACTTGAAAGCCTTTCCTTCTTTTTATTTGTTAATTACATTTGTTGTGGTGGTGAAGGAGGGGCACGTGTCACAGTATTCATGTGGAATTCAGAGGACAATTTTCCAGAACGGATTTTTTTTTCCTTCCATCATTTGGGACCTGAGGATTGAACCTAGATTACCTGAGGATTGAATCTAGATAATCAGTTGTGGTGGCAAGTGTCTTTAGCTGCTGAATCATCTCACTGACCCAGGATTATACTCTTGTCCTATGGTATCCTTTATTCCCTTATCCTAGAGTTAGTAGAGCTGGGCCTTTGTCTTTAGTGCTTTGTTTCATGTAACAGGGTTTTTACTGTATACCAAATTTGTTGAGAGATATTTTGGTTACTTTCTCCTCACTAAGTTATAAGGTTGGTAACTAACTACAATAAATAAACAAATTTTGAAGATATTTAAATATTGAAAATGGGATCAGCTGTCATGATCTGTATTGGGTTATTTACCTGTCATTTCATATGAAATCTGATGGGAGCTTTATGTGCATGCTGTTGACACCTAACGTGCACTCACTGAATTATTGTATGAAAATAGAACATGATGTGAATACCACTAAAATAAAAATTAAAAGTAAGTCATGTACTGACGAAGTCAGAGAGCTGTCTAAAACTCAACGTGTTTTCCCCCACAGGTCACGACTAACATCACCTGGGGCATTCAGCCGGCGCCCATGCCTGTGCCCGTGTGGGTCATCATCTTGGCAGTTCTCGCTGGACTCTTGTTACTGGCTGTTCTGGTGTTTGTAATGTACAGGGTAAGTAATGGACTTTGGGAGGGAAGGGGAGAGACGAGGAGAAAAGGGGAAGGGATGAAAAGAGTAAAGAAAAGAAGAAACGGAGCCACAGTGACGTTGCTGGGTGAGCCGGGCTTATTTTAGGATGGGAAACTAAACAAAAATGCCGTTTGAACTTTCGAGCTGATGACAGAGTCACTCAGTCGTATTTTTCGCATTCTGTTGAGAGAGCTATGCTTTTTCTCTAACTGACAGATGGGCTTTTTTAAACGTGTCCGACCACCTCAAGAAGAGCAGGAACGAGAACAGCTCCAACCTCATGAGAACGGCGAAGGGAACTCTGAAACCTAACTGCGGTTCTGAAGCAGCGCCACGTCTGGATCCACTAGTTACCACTTTGGTGATAGATTTATATATCTTTCATGAAGAACAAAATCCCAAGATTGTATTGCTGAGGGTACCCAGTAGCCTCAGTTTACCCACAAAACTGAAATGAGTATTTGCCGACTTCTCTTTATAAATAGGTTCAGCTTAACATTTACTTCACATACACTGGCGAGTGTTTTTAGGCATTTAAGTGAGGAAATTTCAAGTGATAATCCTTGTTCAGTGTACATAAGGCACTTGAGTTACCACATTATATAACACGGTACCTCTTCAGTTACTGTTTCTAATTTACTATGTGAGGTTTCTCTCTTCTTCGATGTTATGTCAAAGCAATTAGGATTTTTAAAGCAATTCAAATTTAGACCTTAGCATCAATAATTTTGCACAGGTACTTAGAACATTAGTACACATTACACTACAGTTGATTTTGTAAGCTACTGAAGACTCTGCAATTGCATTGACTTAGATTTTAATATCATTTATGTAGTAGAACTTTAAAAAAAAATCTGATACCATCAAAATTCTTTCCTGGGGCTATAGCTCACTTCAAAGCATGTGCAAGTCCCTGAGTTAAATCCTCAACATTGGGGGAAAACAGTAGCTTCCTGTATTAATAACGGTACAGTATTTTTATATGAAAATTAGGTTTTTATTTATGTTTAGTCTGCAATGTATTTTATTGTATTTTAACTTTTGTAATTTAAATTCTATATCAAATCCTTTAAGCCATTTCATGCTGAAAATTCTATAATTGAAAACACTCATTAAGCAATAGTTTGATCTCAGCTGAATAATGATGATGATTAAAGCCATAGGAGTTGGAAGTTGTTTCTGAGGTACATCTATTTCCTTTGTCTGGCTGTTTACTACATATAAAAGATCGAAAGACCCTCTTCGTGGTTCTTTGCTGTAATTGCTCATCAAAATGACATTCTTTAGTTAGACTGGGGCTTCTAATTGGTGTTAATTTATTTTTCTCCTGTATTCATATTTTCCTTCTATTTCCAAAATGGAGAATGGGTCAAGACTGTCTTTATAACCTGTAGGAGCCTGGATCTCCCACCCTTACCCCACAAGAAATGCTTGGAATTAGCATTCCAAAGGTAGCTCATGGTTTGCTTCTATCATGGGTATTACCTCAGGTTAAGCAAGCAATGCATAAAACCTGCCTCAGCTGTCAGAATAAATGCTAAAAAAAATATTTTTATAAGCAGCTCAGGTTACTGAAAATCTTCTAAAGCTTTCTTACATTTGTTAACATAAATTTTCTGGGGCTTTAATAAAGGCAGCAGAGTTAGCAAGTTATGGTCTTAAATGGCTCTGATTTATTCACAGTTCCTCAAGGCCATGGGATGACTATCAATTATCGCTATTTTTGTGCAATTACATCATGTTATGCACTAGAAGTTGAGAATTTTAATAGCTTTTTAAACTGCTGTCCTCATTAAGGAATGAAAAATATTTCTCCTAAATAATTAAATATTTTTCTACATTTTAAAAATAATTAAAGTTTGTCTCACCATATCTTGTGTTAATTCCATGTGCATATGGCTGAGCTAATTTGGAGAATTTATTTTCATAACATAAAGCACATTTCGGTGAGTTGTACAAGTTAGAATATAGACAGGACCCTATATTTAGCTTTAATGAACTTTTAATAACTTTTGGGGTATAAAATTTTTTAATGGCTTGAAAGATCATAATTATATACATAAGTATATTTTTAACCAATAAATTTAAATTCTTTTAAGAAATATTTTTATCTTAGGGCCAAGTGTTGCCCGCCACCATGCAGTCACTCAGTTGGCCTATAAAAACTTTTACCTTTTCTGTCTTCCTACATAATAGCTGCTGTTCCTGAAAATCAATGAAATTCATTCTTTGGCAATAGAATCAATATTGATTTTTAAAGTTATTCCTTTATGGCTTCTTTGCCAAGGAGTAACTTTCTGTTAGAGATTGAAAGATGTTGCAACTGGAAATTAACATGAGGTGTGGTTTTCTACAGTAGTATGGATTTTCTTTGAAAAAGTGTAACTTTGTATCTCTGTAAAATTAGGAACTGTAATTTCAAAGTCAACTCTGAAAAGAATGTTGATTCTTTTTCTTCTATAGCAGCATATGAATATATTCGATAGAATATAAAAAGATCATTTTAGCTTCATATTTGTAATTTACTGAGAATTAAAATTCATTTGACACGTGTGAGAAATATTGACACCAATATTGATTTCTTACAGAGATATTTTTTAGAGTTGATACTTTAAAACATCTGTCAGGATTACTCCCTGCCACACACACACTTATGTTTAATTATCATCATAATTCTGAATAACTATAAAAGGTGAAGCAGTCAAAATGTTATTGTCTTAATTCTACCTGAATTATGAAATTACTTATTAGTTAATCCTCACGAATACAACATTATTTACGTAGTGAGGAAATTGACTAATAACAGACAAGTTTTGCTGTTGCTTTAAGACAGCCGTGGGGGCTTTGATAGTGAGCCTAACCCCAAGAGAGATTTCTGTGGCAAAGTATAGATAGAGCAGCTGGTTCTTGTAGGGCAATAGAGTGCTAAGGTGGCATCTGTTCCTGTGTGGCAGAATGTCATGAAGAGCTTCATGGAGAAGAAGAGTAAGTTGTTCTAGAATACCTGTGTGGCCATCACCTATCTGAATGTCACCTTGTTTTTATTCATGGGTGGCTTGTACATCTAATTTGATGAGTAAGGGGAAAAGACAAACAAAATTGTATTACGGGATCCAAAAAGGCAAATAAAATTGCTTAATGTCTAGTGATTTGTGAAAGGTCTCTTTGAACTATGAACCTGTGGATGTGCCGTCTGCAGTATACACTGGCATTCCTTGTGATTCCTGCTATGTCATGCTTTCTGTGAGGGGTACTGAATCTTCGGTGTTTGTTGTCATTGTTCTCAAGTGCAATATAACAATGTAACGAAACATATAAGTCATTATTAATTTAGTAAGCCTAATCTCAATAGAGACTTATTAGTATTTTGTTGTTGTTGTTGTTGTTGTTAGCAGAAAATTCTGCTGTAGTTGTAGATACACAGGTGAAGTTTTTTACTTCTAAACTATTCATTCTGCATTTTATTTTAGGTGGAAAATGAACTATCCATATTTGTTTTAAAACACTTTCAGCATCTTGGGGTAACTTGGAAGGTGTGTCTATCAAATTGCTTTGCTCTTTAAGTAACATGGAAGGTAATTTTCTTCGGCTTCTCTTGTGATCGCCCACATTGGGTGAGACATAAAATGAGTCTGTCCTGAAATCTGTCGTTTGCTAACTTGGGTTGAGTTAGTACAAGTAGGTACCACGTTCTGCTTTGTTTCCAATGTGTAACTTGGGACTGTACAATAAACTTGAACATATGGTGCCAGCTTATGTGTGGATTCTACCCTCTCCTACGGTCTCTTGTTTCTTGGTCTCACAAACCAGCAGTAACACATCAAAACAGTGACTTCAGCGTGGTGACACAGCTCTCTAAAAGTTCAAATTTTTAAGAGGGTTAGCTATCCAAACAAAAGAAACGCACAAACCAAGAGCAAAGAGATCCTAATGTTAAGCCACATTCTTAGAGAGGAAATACATTCTTAGCATTTCAATAGCTCTGGAAATAGTAGAATAGTGCAAGCGAGATCGCATGAAATTAAAAGGCTTCTAAGTGAGATTGCATGAAATTAAAAGGCTTCTGCACATCGAAGGACACAGCAGAGTGAAGAGGCTGCCTCCAGAACAGATGAAAATCTGCTTTACGGCCAGCAGAGGATTAATACCTAGAATATGTAAAGAACTCACAAAACTAAACTCCATAAAGCTAAACCATCCAGTCATTTAAATGAGCAAACAAAACACTCAGGCTTATTTCTGAAAAGATGAATGAAGTCTACGCAGCCAGTAAATACATGAAAAATGTTCAGTATCTTTAGCCATCAGGAAAATGTACATCAAAACTACAGTTAAATTCAATGCCAACTGAGTCAGAGTGGCTGTCATTTAAAAAGCAAGCAAACAAACAAGTACTAGAGAGCATGTGTCAAAAAGGAACTCCTCACCATACCTGGAGAGAATACAAGCCAGAGTAGCTACTATGGAAATCATATGGAAGTTCCACAATAAACTAAAAATAGAACTATCATCTGACCCAGCCATAGCAGTTCTGGACATCTAAGCACACAGGGTACACCTGATCACCCATGTTTATTGTGGCATTGTCCAGTCCTAGTCACAATAGCCAAGCTATGGAATCAGTGTAAGAGTCCATCAATGATGGATAAATGAAATATGTGTTTACAATAGAATTTTATTTTTGCAATTAATAATGCCATTAGTTGAAGGAAATAAATGGAACTGGAGTTCCTCAGATTAAGTAAAATAAGAATCAAGAAGACATGTTGTATGTTTTCTCTCGTTTGTTGATTGTGGCACACGTCTAAAATGAAGTGAAAGTTGAAGGGGAAGAGGAAGGCAAGTGGTGGGGAAGGGGAGGGTGAAGAGAGGCTAATACAGGGTGTGTTCATAGTATGTGATACACTCAAGAAAATGGCATTGGGCAACCCATTGCTTTGAAGACTAAAATACACTAAGAAAATACAAGTCTTTAGGGTAAATACAAATTTGCTGGAAATTTAAGAATATTTGTATTTCTAAACAAATGATCTCTAGCTTTCATTGCACAGAACTTTATTTTCACTCCCATCAGGTCGCTTTAAGTAATATACATTTACCTCTTCATTTCTTAAGTTTTTATGTCTGTACAATTCTAGTGGAATAAAACATTCCTAATACCCAAATCCAAACAGCTCCCATATTCCAAACTTACAGCTGTGAGGTTGGTGATCAATGTCAAGATGTGTAATTGGTAAAGACTGTGCATGCTACAAAATCTGAAACACTGCTGACCCCACGAATGTCAGATGAGAAAGCTCAATGGAAGAAGTGTTTTATACAAATTTTATGGAAGGTGCTTTCCAGAGTGGTGTTTGCAGTGTATCACTCTCATCATAAATGTTTGCCGTGGGAACAGTAAGCTGGATGCAGACATTGTACAATGTAACACTGAAACCACATTAATGTACAGTTTTAGATTTCCTGTCCCAATATTCACTGAACTAAAGTGGCTGGAAAGTAATACACACATGATTTTTAGAAATGATTGGATAGAAAACTATTTGTTAAAAACGAAGCATTTTTCCCTGCACATTGGTGAGTTTTAGTGTCATTTTAAACACCATGGTCCTAGATCGCCTTTCTCGCGCTCATTTTTTATCCAAGGAATGTTCTTGCAAATGAGGGGCCATTTGTTGCAAAGCACTCTTGCTTTAGTTTCAAACACAGCTTCAGTTAACACAGCAATACAGTTCTGAGCTCGAGAGACGGCTCAGCGGAGCTGTAGACCACAGTGATGCATGATAATTTGACTTTTGTCTTCAAGCCCCAGATTGTGGTTAGACACTAGAAGAAGTCTTGGCCCTGTGGGAAAAGTTTGGTAAAAGAATATGCATTTATTTACTTTAAGGTAAAATAACTACGTAAGTCATACTTCAGATACTGATTTTTAAATGTATCTCACCCAATGTTTTTTTGATTCATGAGTGCTTAGCCCTCATTGAATCAGATAATTCGGATTTTGTAAATTCCACAGACAGTGCCCATGTCAACTGTGTGAGAAATGGAACATATAAGAACCATCTGAACACTTAAACTTATCTCTAAGAACATGCCACGATACTGACCGACCCAGATCACTTGTAGTAAGGCTGTGTTTTAGCACTTTTGTTTACAGAAGGTTTGATTGTGGGAAAATAAAGGTGATTTATCAGCAGTCAGGTCTCTGGAGCTGTCTCTATTTCCTCCTTTCCTCTGCTCGGATGTTGAGGTAGCTTGGACTACAAAGCAGGAAGTCAGCTTGAGGAGGCTGAGGAAGGCTCCTCCCAGCCAGGAGCCCCTCTGTCAATACCACCTGCTCACACAGGCAAAGCCGACAGAACCAAAGTGCAACGTGAGGCATCTCCCTCTGGCATCTGTTTTCCAAGCAACATGTAGTCCATATATATTTTATAAAAGATTCACTTAAAAAATCAATACAAGTTGAGACTAGACATTTCAAACTGTAAATGGCAATGCCACATACTCCCGGTATAAGTGTGGGCAAAGCGCTGAGCCTCTCAGGTGTTTACTGCTTCCATCTGTTTAATAAGACAATGGGAGTTACTTTCTAGAGCTGCTCTGAAGACTATAAGGAGAGAATGTCTGTAAATGTCTCATTTTATTTTATATAGGCATTGTTTCTATATTCTTGACCACAGCGATTTCCCACCACTGTGTAGACTGTTGTCTCCACCAAGACGGAAACATTGAGAGGGATGATAACCTTAAGAACGGGGAGGTTGGGGAAAAAGCAGCTCCAGGGCTCTGCCAGCTAGGAGGTAAAGAGTGATGTCACAGCCAGATGAGACCGACAATATGTACTTCCTGCAGGCACTCCAAATACAAAGCATGCTCGTTTGTCAAGCTGGGTTCCTTCCCTGTAGATGTATGTGGTACTCGGTTCCACCAGCTCATCTCGATAACGTCATAAGCAGCCACCCAAGATCTCATTTTGACCGGTTAGACCTCAAATTCGACACACTCAACCCTGTCCCCATCAACTCCAATTAACCACCTCTGTTGATTCTAATCCCAAATACCGATTTCCCCTACCTTTCCTCTTGTTTTCAGGCTCATGCATCTTTGGCAGCTTCCCATTTTTTGTTGTTGTTGTTGTTATTTGTTTGATTTTGTTTTATAACAAATGCCTAAATGTGGCTGTGTCTTTTCCCTGTCTTTCCCCCTCTATCTTTCATGCTGATAGACAGTGATCCTGAAAACGCATGGCTGATCGGGTATCTCTTTCCTGTTTGGTTTCCTTCAAAATGGTCTTTAGTGTAGAACTCTGCTTGCTTATACAGCATCCAAGACTGTTGGAGTTGCCATCTGTGAAACGCCAGAACGGTGCCCTACACTCTAAGTACATACAAGTGTCTGCTAGTTATTTTTAAACAGCCTCGTATTCTCCACTCTCCTTTCACTGTAGAAAAGGGTCAGTCCTCTGGTATCTGCTCTCATACTTTCCCAAGCACATTGCGCTTTTATGCGTCACACACACACACACACACACACACACACACACACACACAGGCTTCCAGTTTTTAGATGACCTAGTTGCTCCCATTTCTGTGTGAGCTCCTATTTTGTACACTCTGCCTCCCCCAGTCCATTCCACAGACCATACTTAATTTCGTTCAACTCTGTGTGAGCTCTAAATGCTTGTACTGCTTCCTCAGTTGCAACCACCACAGTGGACTGTGCTTTGCTTATATATTACCTTGCTCTCACAGGTGGTAAGCTTGTCGAACGAAGGGATTCTATTTTATTTATTCCAAGCTCCTGACTAAATGTGCAGTGAGCACCTTGTTAAATATTTGTTAAGTAAGTAAGACTTTTGTTTGTTGTTTGTTTTTGTTTTAGTTTTAGACAGGGTCTTTCTATATATATAGCTCTGGATGTCCTGGTATTCACTATGTAGAACAGGCTAGCCTCAAACTCACAGTTATCTGCCTGCCTCTGCTGGGAGTGCTGAAATTAAAGTCTGGTAAGACTTTAAAAAAACGAACAAACGGGCCAGGCCACGGTGGCACACGCCTTTAATCCCAGCACTCAGGAGGCCGAGCCAGGAGGATCTCTGTATAGTTTTGGTGCCTGTCCTGGATCTTGCTCTGTAGACCAGGCTGGCCTGGAACTACACAGAGAAACCCTGTCTCAAAACAAACAAACGAAAAACCTCAAAACACACGAAAAGTGTAAGTTACAACAGGTAAAAGTATAATTAGGAATATTTTACGATGAAGAAAGAAATTCTCCTTTAAGTAGAAAAGGATAGTTTATTGAAAGTCTGCAGAGAATCAGTTGATTTTTTTTTTTTTTTTTGGTTTTTCGAGACAGGGTTTCTCTGTGTAGCTTTGCGCCTTTCCTGGGACTCACTTGGTAGTCCAGGCTGGCCTCGAACTCACAGAGATCCGCCTGGCTCTGCCTCCCGAGTGCTGGGATTAAAGGCGTGCGCCACCACCGCCCGGCCCAGTTGATCTTGTAAGCAGGCCACGGCACAGCAGAGAGTATTCAGTTAAAGGAGCCTGGCCTTTGAACCAATGATACCCCATGGTTTCTTGAGGGTAATCTTTGTCTACATCGGGGTCAAGTGGGAGGAATTTCATTCCACTTTGTACACATTTCCCTGCTGCCTCGGTAAAGACTGAGGATCCGAAGGTCCTTGAGCTCCGAGAAAGTCTCTCCTGTTAGTTAGTCTCTACCTAGCTAAGTGCCCAGGCACCAGCATCACCTTGCGGAGCACTTGCCCGGTGGCGGCGGCGGCGGCGGCGGCGGGGGCCCGGTCCCCGCTCGCCCCTCCCGGCGGTCACGTGCACGAGGATGCGAAGCCCGCTCGCCACCCTCCCGCCGACCCGCTCCTCCTCCTCCTCCTCCTCCTCCTCCTCCTCCCGCCGAAGCTGTGCACCACAGACAGCGCGAGGGGGAGCGAGCGAGCGGGCGCGGCCGGGTTCCGCAGCCCTGGCGCCCGCCGCCGCCCGCAGCCCCGCAATATGCCTCCGTGGCCCGCTGGCTCTCGGCCATGGCTAGGCTCTGCCGGCGCATCCCCTGCGCCCTGCTCCTCGGCCTGGCCGCGGTGCTGCTGAAGGCGCGGCTGGTCCCCGCGGCCGCCAGAGCCGAACTCAGCCGCTCCGACCTCAGCCTCATCCAGCAGCAACAGCAGCAGCAGCAACAGCAAAAGCAGCGGGAGGAGGCGGAGGAGGAGAGGCCAGAGGTGCCTGGGGCATCCTCTACTTTGCCGGTTCCAGGTAGGTCCCAGCAGCCGGGCCCTGCTTTGCATCTGTGCCAGCGATCTCGTCTGGCTTCGCGGGGTTTTTAGCTCCTTTCCCATCTCCCCTTTGCCTATCCTTGCCGGTCCCTATCCCTCCGCATCTTCCCAGGTTGCCGGTCCGGCCTTTGGTTCTTTGCTCCAGTGGGAAATCTTCCCCGCCTTGGAAGGGTCGGGGACTGTAAAAGGAGAGGGGCAGGGGGAGTCAAGGTGGGTGCCTGCTTCCACTGATCTTTTCATTTAAATTTTTTTTTTATTTTCCCTCCCTTCTTTCTGTATACACACACACACACACACACACACACACACACATACACACACACACGCTCTCAAATCCCTTTTGCATTCTGTTCTCTCTCCTCTCCTAGATACCGAGCAGTTTTGCCATATACACCCACACAGCTTTTGCACTGTTTCTCCCTGCCTGCTGTATTTAAATTTAGAACCGGAAAAAGTAATCTCGATTTATTTCATTCTATTTCTCTTCTTATCCCAGGAAAGGTTTAAAGCCGCTTGCAAAAAAAAAAGGGAGGAAAAAGCATTTGTTACAATAAGGTGAAAGAAAACAATGAAACAGGAGTTTGTAGTTGAAGGAAGGGACGAGGGAGGGAGACAGATAGGTAAGCATGGAGTGACGCTTTGCCCCTCCCCCTGAGGGGAATCTCCTTGTAGTGGAACTTAAATGAGCCCTCTCTTGACACATTCGGTAGGGGCGATGAAATACGGGTGTAGTATATATGACCATTTCAGTCCCCTATTTTCTGTCTTCCCCTCCCCCAGTTAAAGCTCCCGGGTAAGCAAAGAGCTCGGCTATCCATTTAAATAGCCTTTATCCAGCCCCCAACCCAGTTAGTTACCTTCTACACTGTAGATTCTGCCTGGGTTTGGAAAGCAATGGGGATTTTTATTTTTATTTTTTTTTAAGCCACCAATTTTCTGACTAGTGGGCTGAGGTTTCACAAACCGAAGATGAGTGCTATTCTAACACTGATTTTTGTTTTAAAATCTGCCTAGTAACATCAGAGAAGATGCTGAAAATGAAATTCTGTAGAATGGAATCAGCATCTTAGTTTATCTTGCTTGCTCATCATCAGAGAGCAGTTCGGAGGCATGCCAGCTGTGATTCATGACACAGCCCCGATGATTTAATTTCTTGGAGTGCTTTGAGTATAGGATGAAATCACCACAGCACGCAGGAGAAAGCTTGTGTTTCCGACACCCTCTTAAAACGATTAATAGCACTCAAAGGTGGCTAAAATGGGAAGACATGCAGTGTGTTTGGATCTTACTCAGTTTTTAGTACCTGAAAGTGTTGACACCATGGAGTGCACAAGGCTGGTGTTAGACATGGTGAATCTGGAGAAGTTGGAGATAGTGTTTTCATTACATCAGCAGTGCAGTAGAAGTCTGGGAGAGTATTGAGGAGTTTCACGGTTTCTGATGTTTGGGTCTTTTAGGAATATTAGTGAAATGGGTTTGATTACCATAACATAATGTGGTCTGATGAGGGTTATGAATAACTGCAATAATTTGAAAACTTTGTATTTAGAGTGAAAGTTAAACTCTTTGTTTTCTGATATTTATGAGAGATATTTGGAAAAGGATGCTTATTTGGAAAGCTAGCAATCCCTGTTTTATTTAGCTTTATTGAGATAAAGGATTTGCTGCCCAGCAGTTCACACTGAGGTCTGAAGAGTAGCATGGCTCTTCTGTCCTTCTCAAACACTCTAAACCCAGTCCAGCAGCAAACAAGTGCAGCCCAGTGGATTACAGTCAGTTAGCCCATATACAAATGAAGTTAACGTGTCCCCTGAGCTCACTGTGATCTCCACAGTGAATGGGTTCTATTTCAACTTTGTTCTTTACCCAGACAGACATTTCTATAAAACTATTAAGTGGGAGAATGGCCTCTGCTCAGCTCATACAGTTGTGTGGAGGGATCTGGCCCCTTTGGTTTCTACCTTCCTGCAGCGCTTGTCCTGGTTCTCCAGGATAGCCACACTGCCCAAATGTTTCTTTCATTTGTAGTGGGTTCGGGGGCCAGACTTCTGCACTTCCTGTTTTCTCTGCACGGAGTTCTGAAACTTAAGTGAGCACGCTAACTCCTAATCTGCAGCCTCTTCTGCCTTGGTTGATCCCCACCCCACACCTACCCTTCTTCTTCATTTTAAAAGTATTTATTTATTTATTATTTATTTATGTGTGTATGCGTGTATGTCTATGGGTGTGGAGGTGTAGGTGTCATATATGGGGAGTCCAGGGGACAACTTGCAAGAGCTGGTTATCCTTCCACCACATGGGCCCTGGGGCTTGAACTCAGGTCATCAGGCTTGGTGGCAATCCCTTGACCTGCCTAGCCATCTCACAGGCCATCCTCAGTAAGCCCATGAGGGCATAGACTTTGCTGTGGTCACTGATGTATTTCTGTCACCTAGAGAGCACTTGGTATGTCTAGACACTCATCTGTTTGTGGATGAGTGAGTGAAGAGGTGGATGAAGAGGCTGGCATTAGGGGACACTCATTTCCCAAGTGTTTGTTGAATATTTAACATCTTGTGAAATTCTTCATTAGAATTTGTATAAAAATAAATGTTCTATGAAAAGACTTGTAAGTATAGATGATAAAGGATATATCTTGGATCTTTAGCGTTCGCTAATTCCAATGTTTGTTTTAGTTTGTCTACCTGGAACTAATTGATACTGATACTCGAGGCAATTACTAGACTCTGTCAAGAAGATTCTGAACCTGAGTGCACTTATAATCCTCTTGTGACCTAGGTGGCATTAATGTATTACATCTTTAAATAGTTGTGGCTGAGCCTGATCTGTTCTCTGCCTCCGTGTGACACTTTTCTTTTTTTTTTTTTCTTTCTTTCTTTTTTTTTTGGTTTTTCAAGACAAGGTTTCTCTGTGTAGCTTTGCACCTTTCCTGGAACTCACTTGGTAGTCCAGGCTGGCCTCGAACTCACAGAGATCCGCCTGGCTCTGCCTCCCGAGTGCTGGGATTAAAGGCGTGCGCCACCACCGCCCGGCAGCCGTGTGACACTTTTCATGCCTTGGACATGGAATATGAAAACTACAGAATTTTCCTCAGGCAAAATTTAGAAAACTAAGACACATTGAATGATGTATGACTGAGCAGAGAAAGTGACCATCGGCCTTGGTAGTTATTCTCTACAGTTTACTCTTCTGAAAATTTCTCTGTGTTGTTGAGAAATAAGAAAGGTTAAAAAAAACATGAATATATTACTTTTAAAAATCAGGATTTAAAAAAGTATGGTTCTATTTTCTCATTAACTTATAGAATATTGTCTTTAGAGAGTGATAAGGAGAAAGGCCAAATTTGGGATCTGTCAGGTCCCTTTGTTTCTCTAGCATGTGCAGAAGTCCTGATCTCCCCATCTGTGCTAGTGTTTGCTAGAAATAGATATTTGAGGGGCTAGCAAAGAATTAATTTGGGAGCTGGTGGTAGTTGAATCAGCGATATCATATTCACTCTGATGGCCCATTAGGCAGGAGACATGTGGAGCTGGAGGCACAGGGAACTGAGAAAATAATGAGTGGCATTAAAATTCCCCAGGAGAATGTCTTTGGCACATAGAGTCATGAAAAGCTTAATTTTTATGGTCTGAAAAATTTTAATCATGTGTTTATATCTATGTAAATAATTTTGAAAAATGCTGAATATATATAAAATAAACAGATAGTATGATAGACTGTACCAGTCACTTGGTTTCACGATTCTGCCATTATTTTCACTCATACGTCTAACCATTTGCAATTCGTGGATTTCTTTTCTTTCTTCTTTTTTTTTTGGTATAGTTATTTTTTGTGGGGATACGTGCACATATGTAACTGTACATGTTACTGTGTTCTTTTGATAGACAGGTTTTTACATCTAACCATGCAATGTTTATATCATGGTGAGAAGTTCTCCTTCACCCCCTTCCCAGGTTATCCCTGCCCTTCACCCAGAGTTCAGTGCTGTTTTGATTGTTTTCATTGCAGTTTAGTTACGCATTTTCTGGAACTTCAAATGTGGGTTCCCATATCATGTGACCCTTTGTGTTCAGCGTCTCTAGCTTAGAATAATTTTTATTGACTTCATTAATTTTCTAGCACATTAGTAATTTACTTCTCTTTACTGATGAGTAGTGTTCCATATCGAGAATTGCACCAGTTCAGTTTAGTGCTTCTTTTGTTTTGATTGTTTAGATTGTTTCTGGTGACGGAGGCTACTACCATCCTTAAGTCTGTGTGAACATGCTTTTTATATATTGTGCATAAGTGCCTAGGAGTGGAATTGCTGGGTCAAATGGTGTACCTTAACATTTGAATATTACCCAATATTCTACGTAGCTGGGACCTATATCACTTAATCTAACGATTAAATTACAGAATTACTCACGCTTTCTCTTGACTTGAAATGATTTTTGTATGAAAAGTGTACAGGGCCTATCTACAGTACTCAGTATGATATTCTGACACACATAATGGAATAGTTATTATAGTAAAGCACTGTAAATGTCCGTCTTCACCTTGAAGTTACCAAAAATGTATTCTTAGCAAATTTCCACCATATAATACAGTGTGGTAACTCTCAACATTGTAACTCCTCATTACCTACATTTGATTGGCTTGCTCAGTCTATATATTTGCAACTTTGTACCCTTGTCCTGTGCCTTTCCTTTGTCTTGGTAGTCATTGTTTTTCTCCTCATTTTAATCTGCTGTCTGTGAAAACATGTTTATTTACTTTTTGTGATCAAGGGATTTGAAAAATCAGTAGGAAAAGTAAGATTAGAAATCGTTCCGTTTGGAAGTACTCATGCTTTAGAGGCCACATTCCCAGATGGGTGATTATGATTTCTTTCCAGGATTTTAACAACCAAAGGGAACGTTTAGTGGATGCTGATTACAGGTTGAAAAACACATGTCATTGTGTTGAATTTGAGTCCAGTTGGTTTTGTGTTTTTTTTACAGTGTTCTTAATGTGACTCAGTAGAAACTGTACCAAATATTTTTCTGAAACAAAACTCTTCCCTCAAGAATACAAATATTGAACTTGATTCTCTTTCAAAGTTTTGTCTGACTGGGTCAGCCACAGTATTATTGTCATTGTTTAATTTTCTTTTGTCCAAATTGCCTTAGCTAGAAAATGAGTGCCGTGTTTTCCATCTATAATCGATAGAATTTGTGTTTTGGAACACTTACTTACCTAGAAGATTCTAAAAACCATGAAAGCTCAGCATTTAAATGTTTAATTGATACATAAGCTAGGCTTCTGCTTGGGGCCAAATGGTTATGGTGCGCACCTTTAATCCCAGGACTCTGGAAGCAGAGGCAGGTGGCTCTCTGAGTTTGGCTAGCCTGGTCTATAGAGGAGTTCCAGAGATCCACAGAAAAAACCCTGCTTCAAAAACACAAAACCAAACAAAAGATTTCTGTTTGGTGATGCCTTTTGAATTGGCCCTTTGTGAAGACATAATCTGTATATCCAAGACATTAGATTTCTGTACATATTAAATGCTTTTCATGATTGTTCATATTGTTTTTAGGCTGTATTCTTAAATCCTGCTTGATGATGCCTGAGAAAATTAGCACATTCACTTGGGCGTAAAATGAGTGAAGGATTCCAAATGCTGCTTCATGGAGAGCAGTGGATGCTGAGGAAGTAGCAGTCACTCTCCATCATTTCCAACGTGTCAAACTCTCCTCAGTACCTAATGAACCAAAGCTAGCTAGCCCCAGTAATGCATAAGGCCTTTCAGAACCTCAAGTTTACAAAGCAAGGTCTCTGCGTTAAGGTTTTACATCTTACACAGATTTGGAATTAATTTCACTTATAAATGAGATTTCAGTTTCTTTTTAACATGTCCCCCAAGTAAATTTCTGTGTTTTATAGTCCTGGAGTGAATCACTTAAAATTTAGATAATTTTTTTTTTGTCAGTAGCAATGTCTATTCTTTAGTATAGACTTTTAGACTTCAGTAAAAAAATGCTGCTTATACATTTTATTATTTTTATTTAATTTCCCCTTCTTTAAAGATTGTATCTGTTTATGTACCTCAGGCTGGCTTTGGATTTATGATTTTCTTGCTTCAGCCTCTTTAGTGCTGGGATTATTAGTGCATGCACCACTACCCTTGACTTAATGGACATATTTTGAATTCATTTGTTCTGCTGAAATTTAGAGTACTTACTGGGCCAAGCCAATTATCCTTCCTTTGTATGGACCCCAAAGCTGGGTAATCACTTGGGTAGCTGGAAGCCTGTAGATGTGTCTAGCTTTAACTCAGGGCTCAGGGTGAGAAAGCCTGGCTTATAGCTGAGGTTCCTGCTCTAGGTGTATCGCAGACTTCCGTGCTTCAACCTTTCTATGTTGCTATTCCAAAGATCCGTTGCTGTGATTGTTTGTCTGTTTGTTTTGTAATAGGGATGTGACTAACAAATCAGAGGGCTAAACAGATGATTTATTCTCCTTACCTCATTGATTGTACTCAGAGGTTGGCTGGAGAATGCAGACACGCTGGATCTTGTGATGCATGCCACTTCAGCCTGCTCCCTTGTTTCTCGGGAAACAGTCCAAATTAAGTTATCCCAATGTGGCTCAGGATGGTTAAATGGGTTATGTTTCTTCCAAAACATAAGTACGTGCTCCATGTCTTCCACATTTGCACGAGTAGGATTGGTTTATAAATGTCTGGGTGACCAAGGCAGGGTGGGCAGGCTTACCAAAGGAGTGCCTACTTACTGTGAAAGTGAAATAGAGAGAGACCATGCAAGGGGAGGAAACATAGCCCACATGACAAGCACATTCAGCTAAAGCACAACAAACTATATATGGGTTTGGGTTAATAATAAAACGAGTGCTGTGAAATAAAAATTGTGAGTAATTAAATATGTGGGGTACTACTAAGTTGTGGTGGCTGGCCTTGAATTTGTAATCTTCCTACTTTAGCCTCCCGAGTAGCTGAGATTATAGGTACAGGCTTGTATGTCTGGCTCAGTGTTTCTTTGTGTTAATTAGAGTTCAACTTTTATTATAATTATATATGAGAAAACTATAGTAATGCATGAAATAACTAATCCTTTTAAAATTTCATTTACAGTGAAGCAGTGTCTAAATTTTAAAACACGTAATTAAAAAATCAGAAGTGTTGCCGTTGTAGGTGGTACCTGGGTCTGTGCTTTACAAGTGTTTTGGGAACCAGGGCCTCTCAGACTAGAATGAAAATGATCTTGTCTTAAGAGATATTTTCTGGAGATGTTTGAAAAGTGAATAATAGGAGCTAAAACAGGTGATTCAAAGAAATTGTATCCCCAGCTATTTACCAAATCCAACAAAGCTGTCAATTAATGATAATCTAATTTAATTCTTAGAAAATGTGAGAGAATGAGTTTTCATTGTAATTTAAACATTCGTTGCCACCTGGCTCAAATTTGTGAATCAGAAGAACATGAGTTTCAAAATTGTTTCTCTGCTATAGCACTTCCAATAGGGAGGAGGTCTCGAGACTCAAGAAACTTGTCAAATGTAGGAAGTAAGCTAAGTGTATATCTGAGAGGTCATGAAGAGGTCATACAATGCATTGTGACCTCCCCCCCGCCCCACACCAACAGAAAGCACTCTCCATCGTGAATCCTTGTATATGTGAAGGAGTTCTTGCCCCTCCTACCTCATCCTGCAGGAGTTCTAGGGAGCCAGTGGAAAGATATGGAGGGCTCCTGAGAACCCTAAGAGAGACACATCATCATCATCAGCTAGTGTTCAGTGTCTATGAGATTTTTAAGAAAGTCCCTAGTCCCTAAAGTTTAAGAAAACTTTCCCTGGTTAGTTAAACATTTCTAAATGGACTAATTGGGAAAAGAACAAAGGAATTATTCAGACTGAAATGATTTTTTTTGTGTTTTCTTAACATGTGATTTTTCTTTTAATTTTTGGGTAAATTATGGTAGGGAAAATTATGATGCTTGACAGAAATATAAGCAATTCTTCCAGAAAGCCTAAAAACAGCAATTTCTTGGAACATAGCCCTGTGGCCAGTTCTTTCAGGGTTGGCTTTTCAATTCTGTTTGCACAGTGACTACCAGTATGTAATACCCTTTTGATAAATCACAGGACTTTGAATTGTTTTACATATAGGTTCTGTTATGCAGTAAGCGGGCAGAGCCCCTTAGACCCCAAACCTGTCACTTTGGCAAACAGCTATAAACTCTATCACTGGGCTATTCCACAGGAGGACGGAGTCACTGAGATGGAGGGAACGACCTCCGTCCAAGCTGTGATGATGCTCTCATCTTTGGGTTCTGCCACACCTGAGTCTAAGCCTCAAGCTGTTCTAGCAAGTAAGGGCTGACCCTGGGAGTCAGAAGTTCCCAAAGAAGGCTTTTATGAAACTTGATGTATTAAACTTTGGTCTTTAATCAATTTACAGGTCAAAGTAGTAACTTCAGCCTGCAAAGATTTAAATCTTGTGATTTAACTAGCAGTTTTTATTGCCAACACCACATCAGGCTTTGGAACTAATACCATCTTTAAATTCAGAGGAACATATTTTTCTTACTTTTTCATTCACGCCTCTTCTGCCTTCAAGAATAACTAATGGATTTGGGATTTGGAAAAGCTAGTGCTGTGAAGAATGAAAGGACTCTGGCAGCTGCCTCTGTTTTTAGGACTTCATCTATCTTGTAGGAAATATTCCTACGTTTGAAAACCCAGACAGGGAAATGTGAAGATTCAACAAGTATATGTTGAGACCCCCTCAAACTGCAGCTACAGGGGAGAATGTGGAAGGACAGACATGAAGGTCGCAAGGATGGAGATATCTATCCCTGACAAACCTCGGGGCTTGTGGCCATTTCACTTCCTGTGATTCCTGTATGTAAGGACTCCTGCAGGGACCGCGTGGGCCCAGCATGCATGGGGTGGCTCAGGCGCAGGTTTGACAAAGGCAGAGGAAAATGTCTTGACTCAGTTTCTCCCCTTCTTCCCATATCAGCACTCCTTATCAGAAATGCAGTAGAAAATCTGTAATTCTTGAACAACTGTAGCTACAGTTTTCCTGCCTGGCCCACAGTCAGGACAAATCTCTCTCACCTGCCAGTCCCACAGCCTCTCAAACCCGATCAAGTAAACACAAAGACTTATATTGGTTACAAACTGTATGGCCGTGGCAGGCTTCTTGTTAACTGTTTTTACAGCTTAAATTAATCCATTTTCATTAATCTATACCTTGCCACGTGGCTCGTGGCTTACCGGCATCTTCACATGCTGTTTCTCATCATGGCGGCTGGCAGTGTCTCTATGACTCAGCCTTTTACTTTTTAGCTTTATTCTCCTCCTTGTCCCGCCTACACTTCCTGCCTAGCCAATGACCAATCAGTGTTTTATTTATTGACTAATTAGAAACACATTTGTCATACAGAACATCTCACAGCACTTTTCCCTTTTTTTTTTTTTTCAAAATGGAAGGTTTTAACCTTAACAAAGTAAAATTACATATAATTTGGGAATTTGGGCATAGCTTTTTCACTACTTCCTGCTGGAGGGGGGTGCTGGAGGCTGAGGGCAGGAGCCACCCAGGCCTTTGGAATTTGCCCCACGTTGGGCGCCAGATACTGGTGAAATTATTAAGGCCACTCCACGTAGTTAAAAGGAGATTTATTTAATGGCGTAACTTACAAATTAAGGGATAGGTAGGTCGCAGGGTCTGGGGAAGGTGTATCACAGTCCAGCAGTGTTCTCTGGAGCTCTGCTTGGTCTACCTCCACTATCCAGCGTCCCCAAACTGTGAGAGCGCCCCCCGATCCAGATCTCAGGTCCCCAGGCGCCTCCCTTGGTCCCGCCTTGTAGGCGTGACAGTTGCCGAAGTCTCAATGGGGGTTGGAACTTCCAGATCAAAGCTGGAATGGCTACCCACTACAAACAACAACCTAAAGATTACATTAAAAACTGCATTTACACATTAGTATTACCATAAAAAGTTGCTGAGTATTGTCATATATGTTCACTAAATAGATCTATATTTGACAACAAAAATCAGTGTTTTTTTCCATTTAATTACTATTTTTGGCTCTTAATTTTTCTGTCATGAGGTGACTTCATCTACTGCAGTGTCTTTAAATGCCCGCTAGATGCTAAGATTCCCCTGCGCTCTTCATGTGGAGATATAATGGGCATTTCTGCTTCATTATGTCTAAGACTGGAGTTTAAGTTCCCCACCACACCATGCAGAATCAACATCTGCCTCACATTTCTTACAACAAAACAAACCAAACAAACAACCAGTGCTGGAGCTGGCATGGAGGCGTATGTCTGTAATTACAGCGTTTGGGAGGCAGAGGCAGAAGAAAGAAGAGATTGAGAAGAGTTTTGGGCTACGTGAGATCTTGTCTCAAAACCAAACAGAAGTCCCAGCCAGCCAGCCAGCCAGCCAGCCATCCAACCAGCCAACCAACCAACCAACCAACCAATCCAACCTCCAAACCAAAGATCAAAACCAGTATTAGAGATCAAACCTAGAGCCTTCATGCACACTAGATATGTACTCTACACTGAGCTATATCCCCAGCCCTAAATATTTTTATTTTGAAACCAACTTCCCAAGTTGCTACTATTTGCCAGGTACCAGGTGAGCTACCTGTATTGCTTACTTGTCTCGTCATAACAGACACAGTATAAGGAGGGAAGGGCTTGCTCTGGTCCCCAGTTCACAGTCACAGGACCTTGCAGCACAGCCTGCTTATGTCCCTGTAGACCAGGGAGCAGAGAGGATGGACTAGAAGCAGGGTGAACCTCAAATGAGAAACTTGAGGGTCCCTTCTTCCAAAATGACTCCAGTTTGTGTCAAGTTGACATAAAACTAGCCAACACATTAACATACTGTAGAAAACTTCCCTTTGCTGTTAAAAGTGTGGGGGTGCCATGGCCTTGACCAAATGTTGTTCTATTCTTACTCAGCATGTCAGTTCTCTACATAACTTAACAGAGATGGGTTGTGTCTTGACGTCTGTTAAAGCCTTCCTCTCTTGTCCCTCTGTGCCATGTGCCAGCCTGCTGACCCTCATGAAAGCATGTAACGTGCCTCCTTTCCCAGTCAGCAGCTCCAGACTTCGTTACTTCTGTTGTTATGGTATCTGAATGGAGACTTCTACAAAATACAAGTTTCTGCATAGCGATCGCCTCTTTCTGCTGAATGAGGAAACTCTTGAGGCCTACAATGCATCAGGACTCTATTCATGAAGTCTGGTTTTAGGTGAGGCTAGAAGTGTGTTCACAGCCAGAGGCCACATAGCTGGAAATTCCCAATGCTGAAGAAAAGGTATCAAACTGATTGCAAGCTGTATACCTTGATATATTTTTTTCCTGTTTATAGCATGCATTTTATTCAGTTATCTGTTTAAGACTATCTGGGGTCTGGATAATAAAATATGGCAGATGAGCTTTGTTATTATGAGGTTCACAGTTTAGAAAGGAACAGAAAGGTTTTATAGTTTTTCTTTACCACTTCAGGCCCCTGGTAAAGCAGTTTCTACATTAAAAAAAAAAATCCATTAAATTCTGTAAATCTTCCAGACTGGGAGAGCTGAGACATGAAGCAGGTGGCTTCCCGGGGAAGCATATGGGCAGATTGTGGCTGTTCTCCCTCAGGCTGGGGCCCAGGATTCTCAGGGCACATGTATAGTATGTTGTCTTTTTGGGCTTTCAGAGACTGAGGGGAAGGTTATACCACATCACCCCAGTGACAGGGAGAACTATTATTTATAGCAGTGAATCAGTATAAATCTATGCAATGGAAAGACACCATCTTAACCCCCTTAGACCTCTATTTCTACTGTTTCTTTTATCACCCTCCCAGAGACTCAGAAATCATGAAGTCTGGGTTCTCCCCTGCAATTTAAATGTATGGTCACTGTGGTTTTTGTGTCTGTTCCTGCTATTTTATTTGCTCAGCCATTTCCCCTGGCCAAATCCTGTTCCATCTGTTTGGACTCTGGTAATAATATATTAGGTCTCCCTATGTCTCTTCCTTCTAATTCAAACAACCTGGTGCCATGCAACTTACTGGCTTTCTTTTCTTGAAGGATATAATTTCTAATATAAAAATGAAGTTTTACCATATTGATACTATGTTATGTTAGAGGTCCCCATCTACTCATGATTGTTTATAATGAATACTTGCAAATATGAGGGAAAATTGAGACAAAGTGATGGATATTCACATACACTATCAAGGTAGAGCACACATTAAAATGTCACCATATTTACTTATCTCTATTACCCCCTATTTTTACTTTCTCTGTCTCTGTCTCTGTCTCTCTGTCTCTCTGTCTCTGTCTCTGTCTCTCTCTCTGTCTCTCTCTCTCTCTCTGACTCATGCAGCTTTGCAGGGCCATCTGAACAACACATCTGAGTTTCATTCTGAAAATGTTTAGCTTGCTTTCTTAATATCTAGTTAACTTTCAGCAGATAAGTTTATAATTGAAACAATTTAAAAAACTTTGAAAAAAGAACTATGCAAAAACCAGTGAAGAATAAAATACAACAAATGAATAAGTGAGTCTTATAGACCATGGGTGTGGAGGATTTGTAAGATTCACTTAGATGTTTCGTTGGTCAAGATGTCATGTTTATATCTGCATGCCCACCCAGGACGGTAGGGCAGTGTTATTTAAGGTAGCATTCTGGCTGTATTACTCTCTGCCACGTTTCCTATTTGTTTTCTTCTTTGGTCACTGTCTCACCAGTCTCTGGCCATTGTCCCCTACCCTATGTATAACTCTCATGGTGGATGTATACACACTTATACAATTCTTTTCCTTCCCACCCTTCTGTCTATGCTGTCCCCATCGTTCCATGTTTGTGATGGAGATTGGCGAGCCCATCCTTGGTCTTTACCCTGAAAGAGTCAGGTATTCTGTGAGCAGAAAAGACGAAGGTCAGACACAGAAACGGACATCTCGTATGAGTTAATGTCTGGCTACATGACTTCTATCCTTGTGGTTTGTTTGTGTAAAACACCTTCTTGGGTTCAACACGAGGATGGATTCTCATGTTTGCACCAGCAAATCCTGATGGGATTTGTATAGCTGTTGGCCAAAAAGTCTTAACTAGCTCTGTGCTGTTTCCCACACTGTCTTCACGCCAGGCAGATTTGAGATCTGTTGACTGCCTCTTCCTTTCGGCACTGTCCTGCTTCTGTCTCATCTCTGACTCCAGCAGAGGTCCACCTAGCTCTGCCTTCGTCACATTTGCTGACTCGCGATTATCTCTCAACAAACCACTAAGACCCTTTATCGGACGAGTCCGTATCTGAAACGTGGTGTTTAAATGTCCCCATTCTCAGTGTCTCATTATTCTTCCTTTAGAGTTTGTGAATTCCTTTAGACCATCAATATAGTTATTCACCCATTTTGTATCCAGCAATGTCTAACATTAGGTGGCTGAGAAGCATGCTGAGTGGGATTTATTGGTAATTGTCTCCTTGTTAGTGTGAGGCTCTGAACTGTATTTCCATGGTCCTCTGCTACGTGAGAAGCACACCAATGTCTGCAAAATGCTTTTTAATTAACAGAGTTTATTTCAGATTTATGAGTTTAGGGCAAATGCTGATGGCATTATAATGAACTGAGAGATGACGAGTTCATTGATCCCATGAAACACTTTGAGATTGAGAATTGTCAGTCTCTTTGATATCAATATCTCAAAGTACCATTCTCAAGTCTAGAGCCCTTCTTGAGGAAGATTTTCCCCCCTCTGTTCTACATTCTTTTTGTTTCTTTTCACTTCTATTTTTTTTTTGTTCTTATTAGCACTTAGTTTTTCACCTTTTGGTCCAAGCTGTGACTTCATGCCTCCTCACTCCTGTTCCCTCCTTGTTCTCACTTTCAGCTTCTCCTCACTCTACAGGATTAATTTAGATGTCCTTAGGATTCTTCCTTTTAAACAGGAATCTTTGCATTTTTCTCCCTCCTCTCAAAATACTGCTCAAGGGCCTCTGACACATAAGTCACATTTCTAAATATACACTGCAAATTGGTGTACTAATTTGTCCTCAATCATCACCAAATGCAAGGTTGGTATTTGTGTGTATCACAAAAACATGACAAGGTTATGCTATTTTTTTGAGCACTTTATGAAACTAAGTAGCTAATTATGTAACACTTTAGGGCTGTAAGGCTGGAGAGGGATGAAATAGGTAGAGCTGAGCTTTTACGAAGTTTGAGGGTAGGAAGAGTGAGATGAGTTGAGGGTAGGAAGAGTCTCTGGGCTTGGGGTGTGAGGAGGCTGGGCTCTGCTAAGGTCAGAACCAACCTTGGGCTTTGCACACTCCTGAGAACGTCCATGTTTGATGGAGGTGACTGAGAAGTCATTCAGGGCTAAGCGATTTGGTGGTCAAACATGCATTTTGGTACTAAGACACAGGGAGTTCAAATTCTTATCTGTTCCCTTTTACAGGGTGTTTTTAGGTGAACTACAAATAAAGGTCTTTGAGTTGGAGATGTGGATGATGACAGTTTGTAGGCAGAATTGTGGTAGAGATGGCGTGTCTGACACCCAGCACTCAGTGGACACTCATCAAGTAGTTACTACTGCTGTTCTTTGTAAAGAGAGTTCATGCTGTAGCCCAGGCTGACCTTGAACTAGCCGCAGTACTCCCCCTCCTGGGCCTGTGGGAATGAGCCCTCACACTTGTCACTAGACATACTAAGAATGATTTTTAGGAAATTATATATCATAGAAATATGTCCATTTTATCTTACTGACTTTTATCCTATGATATTTTGTTAGAAAGGGTTGAATAAACTAAAGAGGAAATGTACCCATCTTATGTGATATTAGGGTTTTTTTTTTTGTGTGTGTGTGTGTGTATGTGGTTTTGTTTTTCTATTCTAAAAGTGAATCTATGATTCTGCTAAGAAGTGTTAAGGCATTTTTTGAGATAAAATTATTTCTGTTTTTCTTTTTAAAACAACCTAGAAACAGTATTGTCTTTGAAACATCGCCTAAAGCAAACAAGGGAAATATATTGAGCAGCAAAAAAATTAGTGAGGTGTTCGTCTGCGAGCTTCGGTTTTTCAGTATTCCATTGATCCCTTTTGTTTTGCTGAGAGAATGAACTGGCTCACAAGACAGGCTGAGTCAAACAATGGTAGCTTGTCTCTCTTGTTTTCACGTCCAGGAAATCTTAGTTGAGCTAACAGTATTTTCAGCATACAAATAAGCCAATTAAAGCTGCCCTGGGCCTTTGGAAAACTTACTGAAAAAGATGGCGTTTTAAATAAGAAAACCCCGGTGCTCAACAGCCGTCTTTTGTCTCTCTGGATTTGGCATTGTTGGGTAGTTTCACTTGTTCACTAAAATGTGAGTCTTGAAACCCTGTCTTTAGAAAGCAATTCTGCTGGAAAGCAGATGAAATCTCCCCCCCACCCCTCGAATACTTAACCTCAAAGGAGTAGTAAATTATGTTTCTCTCTAGTAATGTAGTCACTCTACAACAGAGAAGAGCATTAGCATCCTAATGGAGGCAGCCAATTGATTCCTATATTGATCAGATGGAGAAGACTGTGTTCTGTAAAATTTAAGGCTGATTGAATCCTAAAATTGTTATGGCAGGTGCATCTAAATAATTTAAAAATACCATTTTTTTTAAACAAAATTCACAAGCAAAGCAACATGCTAAGGCACTTTCCTTGAAATGAAAAACCACATGTTAAAAGTGTTCACAATTTATTTATCATTCATTCTATGTCTATAAGTAGAAAACAAAAGAAAGCCATGGGTTATTAAAGCCAAACAGGATTCCTCAGGAGTTTATTAAATGTTACTGTTTATGATATGGGTTTTCCAAATTAAAGGAATAAATCCAGTGTGAGCTTAGAAAGTTGGTAGGACAAAACCAAATAGGGGTGTCAGGATTTAGGAATCATTTTTAGTTCATTTTGGTTACGAGTGAAAACAAGTGACTCAGCCATGTTCTGTATTTTATGCGCACACTCACCATAGTGATGATTTCTACTACTTCTGCTTTCCTTTAAAGCTTACCTTAACTATGAAGGATTTCAGCCATGCAGTCTGTATGTAACGGGCACCCCTGTACTCATCCACCAAATCTTCGCTTTGTGCTGCAGCATTTGGGTTACATTCCTCTATTTCTTAAGAAATGAAATTTAAAGATGGAGTCAAGCTCCATTCTTATTTAATCTCCCCTCTTCCCCAGAATTAATCCCCATTATGAAACTGTATCAGTCTTTTTCTGTTTGAAAACTGAAATAGATGTACATGTTAGGCATATCCTTCTGAAGTTTGATTTTTTTTTTTAACTCAGCATCATATTTGGTGGGCTTCCCTTGTGGATATATTTATATCTCAGTAATTCATTTGAATAACTGTATGATATTCCTTTGTATAAATCAATCATTCTGATGGACAGTAAGGATTTTTTTCTGGCTTACTGTCATGCTGGGTGCCTTTTAGTTGTGAGCAAGACTATCTTAGTTCATAGAAAGAAATGGAATCACTGACTTATGTCGTCTGTATAATGTTTGTGTGTCTGAGGCTATTAATTCTCAAAAGAAGTTGTAGATCATGAAAATGGCCTTTGTCTACTAGTAATCAAAAAGTAGTCCCAAGTCCTGCATTTCCTGGTTGTCGTGACTGCAGGACTTGGGACTACTGTCGTTCTTTTCTTTCATTTTGTCCTTTTTAGTGAGTTGTCCTTCTGCATTCCTTGTTTGTTCCTTCTGGGATTTTCCCCTTTTATTCCTGACATTGTTGTTCTTCGCAACAGTAATCTTTTGGAGTGTCTGTGTTTTGCGTATTGGTTTTTCCAGTGTCTGATCAGGCTTTTAACACTGTTTTTTAGACTCTTTTGTGGCATTCTGTTGCATTTTACTTGAGTCACATTTATTAATCACTGCGTTCTTGCTTAGTAGTTCCTTAATAATGTCATAGAATAACATCCACCAAAACAACTCAACCCTGCATTTAATCTTACAAAATTTTCTGTTCATTTAAGTTCATAGTAAGTAAGTCTTAGCCAATCCAGAATTTACTTTGTCTAAGGCATGGGGTAGAAATAAAGTAAAATGATTTAAACTCTAAAGCATCTTTAAACCTTTATATGTTGTATTTCTGATTTTCAGTGAACCTCAAGAAACACTGGAAAGTTAAAAAGTATCCATCCCTTTTAATTCTTCAGAATTTAGTTATTTCTACCTTGTATGTCATCATTTTTATTTAAATATATATTCTAATCTCTTAAATTATTTATGGAGTAATTATTGCTTTAGAACAATTGCTTTTTCAACATGAGCATGATCTGTGAGGCAAACGATTTCATGCCATATATTACATTAGTGTGAGAGACTCAATACTCAGCTCAAGAGAAGGTTAGTAAACTCATCTATTAATGAAAGGATGCTGTGTGCAGTATCCACTAAGACCTGAAACAAGATGATGTCTGTTAAATGAAGAGATTACTATTTAATACCAGAAAAACAAGCAAGACTCCCAAATTTGCTTATTTACCGATGTGGAGTGCGATGCTGACCCACACAGTCTTTCTTGCCAGTTAAGAAACAGACTTTACAGTATTGTGTTAGGATTCTGGGACTGGATGCCTATTGGAGGGGTGGAAGTATGATGGGAACATCAGAATCCACTCTCTCAGTTTGGCTGGGTGGTCAGAGGCCTGTTGGCGGGGTGGGTCCAGTCCTGACTTACTGATGCTCAGGTCCCTTGGCAGGTTAACCAAGTTTCAGACCAGCGCTATAGTTCTAAACCCATAGAACTGGCATATTGATTAATGTTTCATGCTTCTTCTTGTGCCTACCTATTACCATGGTTACAGAACATTCTGTCTTAGTACTGTGAAGATTTCTTTTATGTAACATGATCTGTTTCCAGAATTGACTGATCCATAAATTTGACTATTTTATATTTTCTGCAGAGAAACTATTATTCAGATTTGGGGGTAGTAAAAGGCAGTATGTCTGGTTCTGGGTGGATTTGCCTCTATATAGCTTTTGGCATGGTTTGAGTTGGGGGAATTATGTTTACATTCATATAATATTCTATAATCTACTAGCTATTATCATATCATTTGATACTGCAATTGTTTATGTTTAAACAAAAATAAGATTTTATTTGTTTATTCACTTACTGGTTTTTCGAGACAGGGTCTCTTTATATAGCACTGGCTGTCCTGGAACTATCACTATGTAGACCAGGCTAGCCTCGAATTCACAGAGATCTGCCTGAGTCTGCCTCCCGAATGCTGGGATTAAAGGTGTGTGCCACCACCACACAGCTTAAAACAACATTTTCTGAAACTAGGGAATACTATATGCACTACCTCTGTAGCGATGAGCTACTGAACAACAATACCGACAATTTTTTGTCTTGTTAAAATTGGAAATAATACCTAAAATAACCTGATAATGTGAGTTGCCTAGAACACTTCCGGTATTGGTGCTTCTTGCTTAGTCAATGTGTACTGACTAAACAAATCTTCACTTTAAATTAGACTTTTTCTGTCCACTTCATCCTAGATCAATTCAAAGAATGTTAAACAAACAGCTCATTTTATTCTCTTAATAGAGGTAATGAAAGCAAACCAAGTGTTTCCATCACAAATGGGGATCATGGATCAGCATTTACCATAACATGTAGTAAGTATCACCATGGCTATTATGTGAATTGTCTTTATATCAAAGTTTTATTGGGGTTGTTTAGTTTCGTAGAAACAATGTATTCTGAGGCTCCCATAACAGGGGCCAGGTTCTCAGCCCCCTTTCCATTACCTGCTCAGTGCTCCTGGCTGAAGCCTGGCCCTCGGCTTCATTAGGACTGGTGTCTTTGCCCACCTGCCTAAAGTTTCCTCCCATGTGGATAGCCTCTGCTTGCTAAAGTGAAGAGGCTTCCTGACAACAGCTTTCCTTCTGTCAGGAATTGTTGTGGACCTTGATCTGGCTTTGTGTCCTGCCTAGGCATTTCCATAGGGTTCCCCTCACCCGAGCTCCCTGCACTCAGTTGAAATGGCCTATTGATCTGTCTGCAGCCTTGCCCAGACTTTCTGTTCGTAGAACGTGGATCAATGTTATTTTGTTCTGTTCGGCTGGTCATCAGTGACAGCCTATCACCCCAATGGACACTTACTGCTTAATAAATAATTGTTAAATAAATATTACCTTCAAAGCACAGAAATCTCAGCACATTAAAAAACCCAGCACGGCACTCATGACTTGCCAGCTTGCTTTTGCTTTGGATCCATGCTCCGACTTTTGCTCTGGTTCTGATTTTTCTTTCTTTGATCCTGGCGTTTCAGCAGCTGTCTTCAGTTTCTCACTATGCATGCAGCTTATTACAGATTGCTCCCAGAGAGGTCCTTTTAGTACTCAGAATGTCTTGCTGAGCGGCTGGACCTTCCTTCCACAGCAACATCCACTTGTCCCTCTGCTCTCTGCTGAGAGGCTGGACCTTCCTTCCATGGCAACATCCATTTGTCCTTCTGCTCCCTGCTGTCTTGGTTGCTGTGACTGTCATTCCGTCTTTCCCTTCAACACTGCGTTTCTTCCCTTTGAAAGAAAACCTTGGTTGCACCCCCCTCATGCTTCCCTTTCTTCCAGATATGTCTTCACCTCAAATTTAGACTTATGGACTCTTTTGGTTTTAGTCTTAACCAATTCATAAGTGAAAACATTCAATATCCTGGACTAGAACTCATATTCCCTCTTCTGTATACCAATACTTCATATATCCATACCATTTTTATATGATCCTCTCACTACACCTTGGACTGCCTTGAGTGTGAGGTTGAGGAACATCAGATACAGGGTCAGCATGCATAAAATGTAACATGGCTGCTGACATGTAGTGCATTGACTAGACAGAAACTGGTATGAGCGTTGCTCAGGCCTTCATACGCCGTTGACACCTTCGTCATGCCTGGTTAGCATCCGGTACGGTTTCCTGGGAGGAGTTTAACTGGCTTCCAACACTGAAGTGCTACATGTGGACTTCTCTTTCATGCCAAGTATGTATTGCGTTTGCATTGTGTCATGTCTGTTTCATCCTTTACAATCTTCTGATTTACTTTTCACTGAAAAGAATTAATTAATGAATGGTTATATTGCTTGCGATTTTCAGGACTGGCATTACCTATAAATTCCACACTCTGCCTCCCCCATTCATGCTTCGAGTTCATATTGGCTAAGGTTTTGGGCAGACCATGTTCTTCTGGTACTTGAATTTTTTTTTTTTTTTTTTTTTTTGGCTACCAAGTACTCCTTTCAAATGCCAAATCACAGGGAAATCCTGCATTTTCCTAAGGTATTCAGGGAGCCTTGGAGAAAAATGCTGGGACTCACTCCATTTAAATCTAACCACTCTTCCAGGTTGGTGGTCTCATCTGGTTAAATGGAGTGTTGACAGGCAGTTTCAAACCATTTCTAAAAGACACACTGAATGAAGTGCGCTCCTGGCGGTTTCTAAGTAAGCTCCATTTTCTCTTCTCCGATTGAAACGGACTTTGCACGGAGCACTCTTTAAGAGGGAAGTGGGTCTTATTAAGCCATTTCCACTTTATTTTACTGTGAGTAAAGGGTGTGAACCCATCAGGGCAACCGCAAAGCAACGAAAGGACACCAGCAAAGCTCTTGTTGTTCTCTGTCTGTAGTTTGTGTCTTCAATTTTCCTGCTAAGAATTCTCTCAACCCACAAAAGAGGTGTTGTGAAAAACAAAAGCAAATGACTATGTAGGGAGGGAAGGATAAGTTACGAGGAAACATACTGATTTTAAAGCTTTATAGAACATTCTCTCTTATGCTAGCTAGCTCCCTGGGGAGATATGGGCAATTACATTGATACATTGACTATAATGAAATAAAATAGGAACATTCTCCTGCTGAAAATATAAATTGGTTTCTCGTTCTGGAAAGCATATTAGCAATTCCCATCAAGCAGCTTTGAAGCATCCATACCTTTGACCTATTATTTCTCCTCCCCAGGAAGTAATCAAAGGCTCAGACAAGGTACTTAGATTTTAATTAAAGCATTGTTTGCAAATGTGAGAAATTGGACATGATTAACCACACTGTAATAGGGTATTTCAATAATCTGTGGGGTTTTCTTTAATAATATAATGCTGATTTTGAAGAATATTGAATGTCATTATTCATAATAGCATAAAGACTTAGGCTTATGATACGATCTTAGGAACAGCACATTGGTTATTAGTTGATTTTTTTTTTATTCCTCCTGCATTAAACACTTGCTATATATATTGAGTCAGATCCTGATCTCCTGAGGTTGTTGAGATGTTCAATGGGAACAGTTCAGTGGGTTTCTTTCCAATCTGTTCCATGCTTATTCAAACACACACACACACACACACACACACACACACACACACACACACACACTGCAGTGTCAGTTCTATAGATCTATATTACTCAGTATGTTTTTTTAAAGTATTGAATATTAACCAAGTAACTTCTGGGAAATAAAGCAAGAAAAATTTTATTTTCCTTAGATTTTTCTAAATTCCAAATTTTCTATATAGATTATATTTTTAAAAAGCAATTAAAGGAATTGAGTAAAAAGTGTAGACGATCAGGTATTTAATATGGGAAAGACACAGAAGCAAATGACCAGAAACTATTAGGAATCAGTGGGTAATTCTCCCCTGTCCCTAACAACAACCCAGCAATAGCTATCAGAAGGCTTAGCTGCTGCCAAGGTCAGCTTTGACTTTTCTCAGCATCCTGTATCTGTGGCTCGGGATGCTCACTCCTCCAAGAGAACACAGTAGAGGTACCATGAACAACTGATAGAACATTAAAAAAATCAAAGTTATATAATTTAATTTTTATTGATATATTAAAAGAACAATTAAATATAAGTTGTGAGAGGATAGTTTCAAGTCAGGTCTTACGCTCTCCATAAACCTGATTGTCATCCTGGCTCAGTGGTTCTCAGCCTTGCTTGCAGTTTAGAAACATCTCTGACCTTTTGAAAATATGACTCACTGGTCCCCATCTCAATGGTTCTGATAAATTTGGGCTGGAATAGAGCCAAGAATATAAGCAACATTTCTCCAGGGGAGTCTGCTTCTAACCAGAGTTGAGAACTGCTATCCTAGGTTAAAAGAGTTAAGTATTCTGGAAAAGGTAACAATGATAATGTGCTACACACATGTGTAATCCTTTCGTGTAGTATATGTTCATGTTCGCGTCTGTGTGTGCACACATGTGTTTGTGTGTGCGCACATGTGGAGTCCAGAGATCGACATCAGATGTCTTCTTCAATTGCTCTACACCTTATTTATTTATTTATTTATTTATTTATTTATTTATTTATTTATTTATTTATTTATTTATTTTGAGACAGGGTTTCTCTGGGTAGCTTTGTGCCTTTCCTGGAACTCACTCTAGTTTTTTGTAGTTTTTTTTTTTTTTTTTTTTTCCCCAAGACATGGTTTCTCTGTGTAGTTTTGGTGCCTGTCCTGGATCTCGCTCTGTAGACCAGGCTGGCCTCCAACTCACAGAGATCCGCCTGGCTCTGCCTCCTGAGTGCTGGGATTAAGGGTGTGCACCACCACCACCTGGCTGGCTCACTCTGTAGTTTGACACGGAGTCTCACACTGAACTTGGAGTTCACCAGTTAGGCTAGACTGCTCATCAGGCCCTAGGGGGGTCCTCCTGTCTGCTGTCTGCCCAGCGCTGGGATTACAGTCATTCCCCACTACACACAGCTCTTACACTGGTGCTGGGGTGTCAAACTGAGGTTCTCATGGTGCACAGCAAGTGCTTTACTGACTGAACCATTTCCCTGGCCTCATAAATTGATATGATCTTGCAGGATTCTCATTCAACATTTTGTATACTCAAGTAATCAATCGTGATGCAGAAGATAAGTAGACACATGCATTTGCAATACAGGGCCTTTTAAAAGTAAAAGGTGTGTTCCTCAAATGTTTTTAGTAAAGTGTGTGTTCAGAGTTTGTACATTGGGGCCGTGCCGACGGACAGCCAGAACCCTGGCCCACCACTGTGTGGCTGCCGGCCTGGCAGGGGCTATTATGATAAGCAAGTATGTGGTGGAAAGATGGAAAAATTTTGAGGGATTTTGAGGGGGACATTTTCAGTATTAGATGTGGTCCTTCTCAGAATATCAACTATATGTGTATCAGTGGACAGTTCACCCACTGGTCTGGGAAATACATCATCTCATCTGGTCTCTGTCCATCAGTTATATCAAACTGGGACTACTTAAGAACATCACATCATTAAATTTCAAGGAAAGCTAGAGCACTCTGTATCTAACTCAAATAATTCACACCTAATCAGTCTCCAAGGCGACATTGTGCCCTAGCTAATGAATCTAACCTGATTTCCACTGTTCGTTCATGAGAGAGAACACTGAGGAATTGTGGTTTCCTGGAAGGCATTTTTGTCCTTCCCATATCTATTCCCACCAACATATTTGAAAGACCTAGAGGACAAGTCAGTGCTATTCAAAGGTCGCTGGTAGATGTCTCTCTCTCTCTCTCTCTCTCTCTCTCTCTCTCTCTCTCTCTCTCTCTCTATATATATATATATATATATATATATATATATATATAATTAGAAATGTTCACAACTGGTTTATTTATATTGAAAACTTATCAACTAGACATAAACACATCTTACAATTAGTAAATGATTAAACCTGGCTCTGGTACATCACTACCATGAACTGTTGATACATACCACTTGGATCTCAAGGGCTCATGTTAAATAAAAAAGACAAGCTCATTTAAAAAATGGTTGTATTAGGGACCTTTCTCATCGCTGTGACAAAATACTCAATAGAAGAAACGTAAGGGAGGAAGGCTTTCTTTGGGCTCACACTTGGAGGATAGAATCCATCACGGGAGCAAAGGTGTGGTAGCAGGGACAGCTGTGTGGGCAGGAGTGCATGGCAACAGTCTTTTGAAACTTAGTGGGAAGGTTCCAGAGAACCAGACTGAAGCTAGTCCGGGCTATAATCTTCAAAGGTTATACACAGACTGACTCAACTTCATCGAGCAGACCCCAATCCAAGAGGTTTCTATAAGCTTCTCAAACAGCACCCTAAGCTGGAGACCAAATATTCAAACACATGAGCTTGTGGGAGACAGTTCACATTCATACAGCAGTACAACAGCCATGTCCCAAATGAGTCCATTGGCATAACATTTTTGTCCCCGGTACTGGAGATTGAACCTCAAGCCTGGTGTATGATAGATGCTCTACCACTCGGCTGTATCTGTAGCTCTTTTTTAGATTAACATTATTTTTATGTACTCTTTGAAATTTTCATGCATATATACAATGTATCTTGGTCACATCTATCCATCACTGCCCACCTTCAGTTCCTTCCCCTCAGGATCCCATCTCATTTCCCTCCTAACTTCATGTGGATTATTCTATTTTAAGTAGTAGTTTATTAAGAAGCTCATTTTTTTGTTGTTGTTGTAAAATAGATTTTGGAGCAACAGCATTCAAAAAGTTTTTAAATCATTTTCATGAATTTGTCTTTTTTCCTAACAGTCCCCTACCTATATTCTCATTTTTATCACTAGCTTCCGTTTTTGTTCCAGTATTTATTTATTTGTTTGTTTTTTTCAAGACAGGGTTTCTCTGTGTAGCTTTGGAGCCTGTCCTGGAACTCTGTAGACCAGGCTGGCCTCGAACTCATAGAGATCTGCCTGCCTCTGCCTCCTGAGTGCTGGGATTAAAGGCATGCACCACCACTGCTCAGATACAGTATTTTTTTAAAAGATTTATTTATTTATATATTTTAAGTATACGGGTACTTTGTCTGCTTGTACATCTGTACACCAGAAGAGGGTATATGACAGTTGTGAGCTGCCATGTGGGTTCTGGGAATTGACCTCAGGACCTTTGGAAGAGCCGAGAGTGCTCTTAACCACTGAGCCATCTCTCCAGCCTTGTTCCAGTATTTTTTTTTTAAGCTGTATAAGAAACAATGGGTGATTCATGTTTGCTTTCTTTCTTTTCTTTTTAAAAAATTTATTTATTTATTTGTGGATTGTAGTTTACCCAACACAGACCAATCTTCTTCAACTTCACTGAGGTGGTTGACCACATCCTTCACCAAAGAGGCCTCTGAACTGGAATTCTGTTGCTCCGCCAGTCCTCAGCCTCAGCTTTCTTGTCAGTACTAGGGCGCACAATCTTCTGTAGGTGTCTCTGTAGGTGTCCTTGTAGGTGTCTCTGTCGGCTTCTCCTCTTGTAGATCTTGAGGTTGCTCACTCTGGAGACCTTAGGGCTGAAGTCAGTCTCAGGACAGGTCTGGCGCAGGGTAGCAGAGTCTGTCTCTAGAAGCTGGTGGAGATAATTGTGGGAATACCAGAGACCCTCACTGGTAAAACACCCACAGAAACATCTCCATGCTCACTGCTTCTTCACATAGCCTTAGGACATGAGAGGCTGCATGGCCTTCAGGTCATGACGACTGGACACATGCTTGTGTGCCAGTTCTGAGTGTGTGGGCATGTGGACATGTTTCTTGACAATCATTATCCCCTCCTTAACAACTTCATAAACAGCAATTGATTCTTTGTAGACATCTATATCGGCACTGCAAGGTTGGAGGCTGAAGCTAGAAAGGAAGCCATGTTTGTTTCTAAGGAGAAGCATCATTGGCTGCTCTTTTTTTGTGATTTGAAGTCCTTTTGACAGTGTAAAAAGCAGTGTCTGTGTGGAAGAGGTTGCTGATGGAAGCTGTAAAGAGTCAGAAAATTGCTGGGTAGTGGTGGTGCACACCTTTGATCCTAGCACTCAGGAGGCAGAGGTAGGCGAATCTTTGTGAGTTCAAGGCCAGCCTGGTCTACAGAGCAAGTTCCAGGACAGCTCTGTCTCAAAAAAACAAAACAAACAAACAAACAAACAAAATCAGAAAATATGTACTTTGTCTAAAGTACAAAACTTAACAAATGCATTCTCTCCTTGTGTCATTTTCTGCTTGAGTCTTAGCTATCTCCTTTGTATCGTTCTTTGAGGTTACTAGCTGGTTCTGAGTGCTCCTACCTGTGGTACCATAAAAAGAAGTCCATTCATTAATTCAGCCCTTCCTTCCAAAGCAAGTATTTAGTATTTGAGGATATTGCAATAAATAAAATGAAAAAGTCCAAAATTTCCAAAAGCTGGAATTCTGGTTAGGGAGACAAAAATGGACACAATGAGGAAATGACATGCATCTTAAGAAGGTAGGGTAGGAAGGACTAGAGGCTGGGGACTTGGCTCAGTTGATGCGGTGTTTGCTGCAGAAGCGTGAGAATTTGAGTGTGGCTCTCTAACACCTGTGTACAAAGTTGGCCATGGTGGTATGTGCCTGTAATCGCCATGCTGGGGAGGCTGAGACAGGACGTTCCCTGGAGCTTGGTGGTCAGTTGGTCTAGCTGAATTGGGAAGCTCCAGGTTCCATGAGACACTGTGTCTTAAAAAGGATAATGACAGAGGAAGATGAAGAATAAGCCTCTCTTCACATGGGTGCACACATAAACATGCGCATGTGCATATGCCACTGCTAGCACACACACACACATGTGTACTCGAAAGAAAGAAAATGTTATGGTAAGAAAAAAAAAAACAGAGTTTGAAAAGATTGTTAAGCAGCAAGCCTGATTGCTTAATGTTTGTGTGTTATGTGTCTTGGAATCTTAATTGCTCTTGGTCAGCTTCTGGAGTGTGACCCTCGAAATATTCCTTCGTAACTGATTGGTGATGATGTCTTATGTATCAGAAGCTATAGTTCCAGCTCATCAAGACTTTCCAGGAGTGTTCAGTAAGTTCCTGATGTGTAGCTAGTATTTATGCTGGAGTACTGTGGTTTGCTACCCTGACTTGTCATGTAACAGGAGTGGTTCATGTAACCAGTGTCTCTATGATAGCCTTGGGTCCTAAGGCTTGATGAGCCTTTCCTACACAGAGACACCTCACATTTTTCTCTGTAGCACACCACTAGAGTTAGCCCCAGAAAGCATAGGCCTGAGAACTATGCTTTGCACAGGTATGGATTGTACCATAGGTATATTTTCTTTTGTTTTTTAATATCCTCTTCTGTAAATAATCTTCACAATGGGTATAACCTGTCAGTTAGCCCTGAGAGTCATTCTGGTGAGTCACGAAACTTGAAGGTGGTTTTAGGAACCCCTGAGGGGGATTGGGTCATGAATGAAAACTATCAATTGATGAAGCTTTTAATGAGTTTATGTCACATGTCATTTGGATATCTGGGAGGTGTGAACATGTATGGTGTGTTCAAGAAGTGTAAGGAAGCTTCAGGGAACTAGGAATTAGTAAGGATTAAGAAGGGAGATTGTGCCCAGAAAAGAGAAACAGCAGGATGTGCCATCAGACAGAGACATTCTTGATGACATCAGCATGTGCTTGTTGGGTGAAGCACTGTGTTCCCATCTTTTCTCTACTGAAGAATATCTGCACTTTTTTCTATTTTTGTTTGTTTAGTGCACTTTCTATTTTTTTTTTTTGTAGATTCTTCATATCTTCTTTATTGTTTTCTTTTTCTCAGTCTTTTCTGAAGTTAACAAAAAATTTTAACAGTTTCACATTCTTTCTTGGTCTCTAATGACAGATTTGACCCAGGTCTTGGGTGGTCTCTCAGCTTCAGTATAACTCTATCCTTGCCAATGAGGAGAAAAATAACCCCTCCCAGCATCCCCACATACCCTGGAGAATGTCTCAGTTCACAGCTTTCTGGGGATAAACTACTTCTCCTAATACATCTTTAACACTCGCTTCTGAGTTGACCTCTACACAAGAGACTTCTTCTAACCTTACTCTGAGCTGGACGCCCAGTCCTTCCAAGACAACCTCAACCGATGGTTTTTAAGCCCTTAAATTAGTAATGTGCGCTTTAACTTTCTCCCAGTGGGCTATAGATTCTTTATACTTCACGTCTTCTCAGATATCCTACATAATAAGCCTGTATTACATGTATGGAGTGATTTTTGTGAGTTACTCTAAGGTGGTGTGTAGTTTGAATGTTATTGTCCCCCATAATCCCATAGTCTCATAGGGAGTGGCATTATTAGAAGGTGTGGCTTTGTTGGAGTAGGTATGGCCTTGTTGGAGGAAGCGTGTCACTGTGGGGCTTGGCTTGGAGGTTTCCTATGCTCAGGATACAGCCCAGTGTCTCATTCCACTTCCTGTTGCCTGGAAGATGTAGGACTCTCATGCTGCCATGTTTTCCGCCATGATGATAATGGATTGAACTTCTAAAATTGTAAGTGAGCCCCCCCCCCATTAAATGCTTTTATTTGTAAGAGTTGCCATGGCCATGTGTCTCTTCACAGCAATAGAAACCTTTACTAATACAGGCAGTATAAAAAAATTGAGACAAAAAAAAAAAAAGCCAGGATGACTTTTGGACAGTGTGTTTAGGAGCTCGGGTAAAGCTAATTCATTTCCACGGAGGAAAAGGGCTGTGTGGGCAGGAGCTAAGTCAAATCCTGACAGCTCAGGGCTCTCATGTCCTCCCCAGCTGAGTTCCTTGTTCTTCAATTGTAAAGACTCTTTGTGTGATCTATTTTGTTAGCTTTGGCGAACCACACTTCAAGTTTTCAGTCCTACTGGGAACAGCCAGGATTTTATTTGTTCTGTAACATTGTTTTTTTTTTTTTTCATCTTTGAAGACCATGTCCTTGTGGTAGCTCTTTAATTTCTTAGATTTGACATTTTCTCTGTAATAAACACTGGTTTATAGTTTATTGCAAATGAGTTTGTTTCCAAGATAAACAGCATTTTCTTTCTCTCTTCCTTTTTTTTCTTTCCTCCCTTCCCTCCTGTCTTCTCCCCCTTCCTTCCCTTGCCTTCCCTCTCCACAGCCCATAATATTTATGCATCCAATTCTGGGAATTAAGCAATGAAAAGGTGGCTTTTCTATTTTACCGAGTTTTTTTTTTTTTAATTCCATGCCATTTTGTGCCTTTTAAGAAGGTGGTTAGTGTGTCCGTTTGAAATGCTGTAAAGATTAAGCTGTGTAAGCCCTCTCCACTCTGCCTTACAGAATGCATAATTACATGTCCTTTCTCTTTCTAAGCTCCTTGGCTGGCCCTTGGCTCCTTTCTAAGCTTTCAACTCCTGTTTCAGTTAAATAGGGAAACTGAACTCACATCCTGGAAGAAAGGCTTGCAAAACCACCCTCTTGGTGCTTGTTTGTAACTGTGATAATAAAAGGTTTAATCTCTTCTGTGACCCGTTGTCTTAACATTTAGGAAGCGCTGCCCTTGCCTTCTGTAGTGAACTTTTCAGGTTAAATGTTTTCATGCAATGTCGCTTTAGCTTCCAAAACAAAAGGAACCTTAATATTTGTTGTTGTTGTTTTAGCAATGTATTCTTCCCTGGCAACTGTGGGATTAAAATTTTGTACTTAGTTCTGAAGTTTGCATCAGGCAATGGTTTCAGAAGAGCTACCTGCTTCTCCCAGGAGCTTGGCCACTTCGGTCTTCTCCATTCTCCTCCTTGCTCTGTAACTCTCCTTTCCTCATCTTCTCCTCTGCCCTTTCCTTGCTCCATCCTTTTTCCAACCAGTGTATGCCCAGATGGCAACCCTTATCAAGCCCCATAACAGCACGAGGCTGTGTGGGGAACTGTTGGTTATTGAGACGTCTAGCCTTGTAGAACGAGAAGACAGATCTGTAGAAAAGGCAAGCAAACACCACCAGATACCACGTGCTCTGGGACCTGTCAGAATATAATCTAGATGTCATGCAGAAAAGATGTATATTTGAAAGGGGGTGTTTGACTTAAACCAGAGTAAATTGAGATTTGCATAGCAGAGGTTTTTCTTATCAAAGTTGTTTGTCTTAGTTAGGGATACTATCGCTGTGATAAAATACCATGACCAGAGCAACTTGAAGAGGAAAATGTTTATTTGGCTTATGCTTCCACATCACTGTTTATCATTGAAAGAAGGCAAGATAGGAACTCAAACTCAAGATAGGAGCCTGGAGGCAGAAGCTGATGCAGAGGCCATGAAGGATGCTGCTTACTAGCTTGCTCTGTATGACTTGCTCAGACTGCTTTCTTATAGAACCCAGGACTATCACTTTAGGGTAGCCCCATCCACAATGGACTGGGCCCTCTCCCGTCAATCACTAATTAAGAAAACATCCTACAGCCTTGTCTGCAGCCCTATATTTTGGAGGCGTTTTCTTAGTCAAGGCTTCTTCCTCTCCAATGACTCAGATTGTATGGAACTGACATAAAACCAGCCAGGATGGTGTGTATTTGAGATGGAAGTAAGAAATGGATAATTATATCATAGCGAACAAGTGGGTTGGTCTTGGATAGTGACTAGTGATCCATTTAAGTATCAACACAGAGGAGGATTCTGCAGCCTTTTTCTGTAACATAGTAGATATGTTACTAACTAAGTAGTTAGTCCTTGCAGGCCATATGGTGGCTGAGACAACCGTCAACTTTGTCAGTGTAGGAAAAGTAGCCATAGATTCATAGATGAATGAACTTGACTGTGTTACCAGAAAACATTTTTATAAAATCAAGTGGTGGGTCAGAGTTGGTGTGCAGGCTGTGGTTTGACAGACCATGATGGAAGAGCAGGATTAGAGAGAAGTAGGTTGCATAATGGTGGCAGATGCCAGAGGATTTTGGATGCTAGCCTTGAGCTGGGAATCGATATTCTCTTTAATGAAAACCAAGCCTGGTCTATCTCTCCTTAAAGTTATAAATACACAGACGTTTAAATTAGAACCAGATGTTTTCTATTTATAGCTTAAGATAGCTACATGCCCAGCTATTAATTAAGACATATCTGCGACTGAATATTAAACGTATTAAAGTGGTACATGGAGAGCAAACGTGGCCTCTGAATGCCCCCACTAAAATCTGAGTTGGGTCAGAGGCAGAAGTGTGGAGTCTTTAGACTTCTTACTATGACTGCTCCTTAGGAAGGGACCAAAAAGTCAGCTGGTAGAGAAAACCAGAGATTGCTTGACCAGGCCCTCTAGAGTCTCTAAACTCAAAATGTCAAAATGCCCCTTGTTTAAAATACCAGTGTGAACTGATCCCAAAGTAGATATTGACTCCGCATCTTGGCTGTTTATAGGAATTGTTAGCATATCAGCTCTGAAGCAGCCTCTGCCTCATTTCACTGAACACCGCGTTAGGTGCTACAGAAGGTGCTTTGTCCGTTTCAGTATTGCTGTCCCTTCCACCATCATCGGAAATTCTGCAGTCCTCTCCTCCCCACGTGGTGTGTCCCCTCTAGCCAACCTTCCCCAAGGCTCTATTAATGTTTGCATGCCCAACACTACCCCAGTGCTGATGCCACCTGAAATCGGCAGTTAGTGAGCACTCACTGAATGAATTGGTAGTGGTAAACATTCGTCCTTATTCATAACAAACGTTTTAAAAACTATATTGCTGTGTTCTCCATTGCTGCCTATTTTTCATTGAGGATTACATCTTCTCCTGAAGTCTTTTGGATTTATTTCCTTAAAGTATGTACTGCTCAGTTTATGAAGGCTTCTATTTTGGCATTATAGTTCTAGGAAGATGTTGCAGTGTATTAAATGAAATTATTGTGGTTGCTCCAGCGTTCTGGGGAGAATTTAGGCTGGTTTTTACACCAAGAAATCTGGACCTTTGGTGGTGCCAACTTTGTGCAGTTGTAACCTACATGTTGGATACAACACCATGAGATGTTGCCAGATTCTCTCAGAAAGAAGTAGGCTTGTAATTTTTTCACCTATCCCACATGAAGATGTTGTCACCCAAATATGTGCCTGTAAGTATTTTTAGAAATTCTTTCCAAAATTTGACTTACCCACTGTATAGCATAGGAAATTGTTCTTTTAAAAGGATGTTTCTTTATACTAATTTAATATTCATTGAATTTTGGTGATTCACACCAATTAATACACATGATAAGTGATAATCAGTAATCCCAGGACCTAGCTCATCAATATGTGCTTTATTTTATTTTAGTTTTTTTTTTCAGCTTTTAAATTATATGTTTCCTAGTGCGGTTGAAATCATTTGTTATTGGACCATTTTTAAACCAATGGTGACATATTGAAAAGAAGATTATATGGGCATGAAATAATGATTATAATTAAGTGACAGAGAAAATAATATGTTCACAAAAAGCTGAATAAACAATTGAGAAAAGTAGGTAGATCATGGAGACAATTGCATTGCTGGTTGAAATTATGTATGTTTAATCATGGGATCTGCTTCATGTAGTGGCAAAGTGTTTTTGATGGTAGAGGGAGTGGGGAAGCAGGGGTGGGGGTGGGTGGGTGATGTGGTATGTAGTGCCTCTGGCTACCAGCACTGCCTGCTTCATCCGCTGCTGCCCCGTAGAAGTCGGAGCATTCTGTTTAAGTGATGAGCAGGTCATTCTTTATAGCTTGTGTCTTTTAAATTGTTTTGACCAGACTTTCAAGCTTTCAGCCTTTTTTTTTTTTTTTTCTCCAAAATGCTTTTGCTGTAGCTTATACTGGGATGAGAGACAAATCATGCTCAAGGACTGGGGAAAGAAGCCAGAGATAACAATTGAGTGTTTGCTTTTAAGGATTGGTGAGGAGGAAACAGATCAGTAAATGTGATGAGGGTCAGAACTAAGGGATAATGGGGCACAAAGAACCTGGGAGGTGGTATCAGAGGGACTTACTGGCTTCATTTCTCCTTACCTTAACATTAGCAGATACCTTTTAGGTTTGATGAATAGGATGACATGTAGTTCCAGCCATGAACCCAGTGTGTGTGTGTGTGTGTGTGTGTGTGTGTGTGTGTGTGTGTGTGTGTGTATGTATCAGATAATGCCCATGTTTTAGGATGCCAGCTTCATTAGGTGGAGGTGGGGAGGTAACAACTACAAGAGCAAAGACAGTTAGTCTTTTTCCAAGTTGGACTAGAGAAGAATTTGCTAGCAAGGCCTCCTTGTACCGTAAGCTTATTAGGTGATTGAAAGTGTAGCTACAGGGATGTCATCGGGGTGACACTGTAGTGTTGGTAATCTTTTTTCCCCCTAAGTACGTCTTCTGATCAAATTTGTAGCACATTCTGGGGGAGGGATTGTTTTAAATCATTTTATTAATCAAGCCCAGCTTTGGGTCATCTGGAGCCAGTGTTCTTTATTTTGATTTCTGTTCTTTCCTAAGCTTAGAGCAAATGGAATTTTCAATTATTTTGTGAATTTCCTTTAGGATCTTATCCACCCATTAGGACTTTTTCTTTTTTTATAGAAAGGCTCTGAGAATTGTTTAAACTGATGTTTGAAGCACATGAATTAATAAAACCCTCTTTAGGTTTTCTTTCTTTCTTTTTTTCTTTTTGGTTTTTTGAGACAGGGTTTCTCTGTGTAGTTTTGGTTCCTGTCCTGGATCTCACTCTATAGACCAGGCTGGCCTCGAACTCACAGAGATCCGCCTGCTTCTACCTCCCGAGAACTGGGATTAAAGGCATGCACCACAACCACCCAGCCTTAGGTTTTATTTCTTAGTGTAGTCTGGAAGGAACTATTTTAAGTACATTTTGTTGCTACAAGTACTTTACAAAATTTTAATAGGAAATTCATTTAACTTTTGGTTTTACCCAGGTTTTGGTTTATTTTTTTTCCCCTTTTTTCTTCTTTTTTTTTGGTATTTACAATATTTTTTCTTCCTTTACTTTCTCTTATACAATAGAGTGGCCTATCAATTAAGCTCATGTATTTGTAGTTGTACCCTGTAGCATTTAAGGTTTGTGTTTGTGAAGCAAACAACACCACCTCTGGCTGTAATAAATGCAGGGAGCTCATAGGAGGGATTATGAATATGCTCGTAGTCTGAAAGGAAACTTGGGGACAGTGCTGAAACAATACGGATTAGAGCTCATAGGTTTTCTAGACAGTTCAGTTCTAGAGCTGTTAAGCCTCTGTGCCTTTATTTCCTTTCAGGGTACTGAAGTTTGACCCCAGTGGGTGTGGTGGCTGATGGAGTAGCAGCTGCTGGTCCCCTCCACCTCCCCACTTAGATTTTTTTTTTTTTAAGTACTAGCTGTAGCTGGAGTTTTCTCCAGTCCTGCCTGGCCCACGGTCAGGACAAATCTCTCTCACCCACCAGTCCTGCAGCTGCTCAGACCCAACCAAGTAAACACACAGAGACATATATTGCTTACAAACTGTATGGCCACAGCAGGCTTCTTGTTATCTAGTTCTTGTATCTTAAATTAACCCATATCTATTAGTATATAAGTTGCCATGTGGTTCGTGGCTCATGGCTTACTGGTACCTTCCATCTCAATTCTTACAGCAGCGTCTGGCAGTGTCTCTCTGCCTCAGCCTTCTCTACCTCCCAGAATTATTCTCCTCCTTGTACTGCCTACCCTATCCTTCCTGCCTGGCTACTGGCCAATCCGAGTTTTATTTATTAACCAATCAGAGCAACACATTTAACATACAGAACATCCCACAGCAACTAGCTGGACCCATTCAACTACATTTTGTATAGAAATCCATTGTGCCATTTACATGACAATATTTTGTTTATGCAAGAGTTATAGTTCCCATTTAAGCTGGAAGGCATCAGCCCAGAAGGCATCAAACCTATACAAAGAACTACAGGCAAGTAAAGAATGCTGCAAGTGGGAGGGATTAGTCTTCCCAGGAAAACGCACACTGATTGGTTATTTAATACCAATTGGTCATCCCTGAAACATATACAAATAACATTATGCAGACAGAGTGGGTTGTATTTAGGTGTGCACATGTGTGTGTGTGTGTGTGTGTGTGTGTGTGTGTGTGTGTATGTGTGTGTGTGTGATTAAAAAAAGGGTCATGAAGTTGAAAGAGAGGAGGGGTATATCTGAAGGTTTGGAGGTAGGAAAGGGAAAGGAGAAATGATGTATTCATATTATAATATCAAAAAATAAAAAAATATTTTTTTAAAAGTTGGGAGCCATGATTTAGGGTGTGTGTATGTGTATGCATGCACACGCGTGGTCGGGGGGACTTTTTTTTTTTCCTTTTAGTTGGTATTAAGAATTAAAGGTCTCAATAATGATTGCAATGATGTGTTCTTTGAGGTATAGTCATGTGACATGTAAGCTCATCTTTAGGCTCTGGAGAGGATCAGAACTTTTTTGTTTTTCAGTCTGCTGAAATGCACCTTCTCAAGGATGGAGTGATTGTTAATTAGTTCTATTTATATTTAAAACAATCCAAGAACAATTCGGGTGTGGTTAACAAAGTTGGAATAAACAGGCCTGATAGTGATTTGTTAACAGTAGTGTGGCTTAGTCAACATTAAGTAGGATTTCTCTTTTTACCGCACATGCTTTTCCTGATAAAATGATGCTAAGTAAGAATGGATTTGTTTTTGCAAGTACAGAGCATCATCATTAGTCCTTAATGAAGTGTTTACAAAAGTGCTGGAATGGCTGTGATGTGGTTTTCCAACTGTAGAAAAAAATTATTACTAATAATCATGCTAATAACCAAACATATTTGCATTAACTTCATTTTGTTTCCTTAAGTAATTACCATTCTCCCAGCGTTCCAGAGGAGCATTTGGACTTCAGGGTGACAGCTAAGGAATAGCACGGTGGGTCTCTACTCACTCCAGAGCCCACATACAGGATGCTGTGGTACTTCCTTCCAAAGGCATCTCTATGTTGCACATTCTTTATTTTTGCCAGAAATCATGGGAGGTAAACCCCAGTCAAGATCTACACTTGAGAAATAAGACCAGAGGGTTCAGCAATGCTGGCTTTAATTCTCATTGTCTTCACTTTAGATTAGTATAACATCTTATGTGGGTAAGGAAGAATTTTTTTTTTTTAGATTTTGGAGAAAGGTTTCTGTGTGATATTTCATATAGTTGAAACAGAAACTCATTTCCTGCCTTCTAGCCAACAGAAAATGAAGTGTATTCAATTAGAGTTAAAATTCTATAAGTTGAAAATAGACAAAGTAAAAAATGTGTTTTCCTCAAGAGCAGTTCCTGCTCTCCTTTTAAATGACAAAAATTACAATAATAATACTGTGCCTTATTAATAATAAGTATTCTAATTTACTTTGTTTTACAAAGAATAATGAATTGGATGGAATGTTTTTACCTTTTTGTACAACTGTTAATATATACCTCTTAAAATAAAAAAAAAAAGTTTTGTCTTGTTGTTCAGAAGTATTGAATGACATTTTAATGTGCAATGCCATACATTCTAGGGTTCGGCCTGATTCAGTTTCTGACTTTTTTTTCTTCCAGTGTCTGTATTTATGCTAAAAGTCCAGGTGAATGACATCATCAGTCGCCAGTACTTGAGTCAAGCAGTTGTGGAGGTATTTGTTAACTACACAAAGACAAATTCTACGGTAACTAGAAACAATGGAGCAGTATTGATAAAGGTGCCCTACCAATTAGGACTCAGCTTAACCATCCTTGCTTACAAAGATGGCTACGTCTTGACACCTCTGCCTTGGAAAACTGGAAGGATGCCAAGTAAGTACTTCAGTGATATTTTGCATTCACCAATGTAAATGATTTCTCTCTCTGTTGAAGGAAAATCTGTTGAGCTGAAATTGAGAATACCTACAAGAATCCCATATGGTATGTTTAGAAGGCAAGGAAAATTTGCAGAAAACACTCTTTGCCTATTTGGGATGGTAAAACAAAACACCGCAAACTAGGTAGCTTGTAAACAACAGGGATATTTAACACAGTTCTGGAGGTGAGGAAGACCAAGGTTGAAATGGCACTGGGTTTTCTACTGTCTGGTGAAGGCCTGCTTTCTGATTTAGACAGCTGCTTTCCGTTTTATAGATGTTCTCTTCTCACTTTGTCCTGACATAGAAGAAAGAGTCTTTAATGCTCTTTTTTAAGGCAATCTAATTCCACTGATGAAGCTTCTGCTCTCTTAACTTAATTACTCTGGAAGCCCCATTTTTTAAACACCAACAGCTTTCTTTGGTGGTGAAATTTAGGTTGACAAAAATACTGGCATCATAGCAAATCGTGAAGGCACTTTATCTTCCACAGAGACTTGTACATTACCCGGTTGTGGATGCCTTTGGTAATTACTCTTTCCTGCTAAGTAACTTCTCTGATGAAGGTTGAGTGAGGCACTGATCTATGGGTGTAGCAATAAATCATTGGCAGTCATTTTATTGCTATGTTCCATTATCAGAATGGATAGTAGGTTTCCCCATGACCTATTTAGTATCAGGTTCTTGGTCACTTTAGCAATGTCAGGTATGGGTTCCATCACATGAAATGAGTCTTAAGTTCAATGAAGTGGTTGGTTAGTCCCATAATATTTGTGCCACTATTACACCTGCCTATCTTCCAGACAAGTCACTGTTGTAGGTCTCAGGGTTTGTAGCTGAGTGATAGTGATGATTACCCCTCTCCTCTGGTAGTGTGTAGAGTACTTTTCAGCACCACGCATGATAGTCAGTAGGGATAAAGCTTCCAGTTAGTCCTCACTCAGTTCCTACATGTTCGATGATATAAGTGTGTGATATCTTCAGCAATAGGGCCTTTATCATCAGGATATGAGAGTAATCAGTAGCCTTGGCAATTGTCTGTGATGTTTGGGGTTAGGTACCTATGGGACCTCTCTGTCCAATGATTCAACAAGATGTAGCCCATTCCCAGCACTGAGGGATTTATTTAGAGGCATAAGAATGTCTAGGTGGGGCGTCCTTTCCCATTATATGATGATTCAGTTTAAATTTCTCTCAAATCTGTATATATTTTAGGAAACTTCTACAGTAGTAGGTTTCGATGTGACTTAGAAAAGGCCTTTAGTGTGAATGTCCCTCCCCATATTCCCTCCTCTCCTCTGCTCTTCCACTCCTCCCCATTTATTCTTCCTATTCTAATCCCTCTTTATTTCTTTATGACTACATTATGTTTCCCTTTCCTTGGAAGGTCCCCTCCCCTGCCTTGGACCCTTACTAGGTACCTATCCTCAGTGATTATTTTAATCGAAACACACACATATCTAAAGTTTAAAGTTAACATCAAGAGAAAACATACAATATTTGTCTTTTGGCTCTGGGTTACCTCACTTGGGATAATTGTTTCTAGCTCCCTCTATCAGTTTACCTGCAAATTTCATTTTCCTTAACAGCTGAATAATATTTCATTGTATCAATGTATCACTTTTTCATTATCCATTCATCAATTGATGAATCTAAGCTATTTCCATTTTCTGGCTATTATGAATGGAGCTGCAATGAACATGGATGAGCAAGTATCTCTGTAGTAGAATGTAGAGTCCTTTGGGTATATCAAGAATCTTTTAAGGCACACTATGACAGAACTATGTGTGCCTCAGTTTCCCCTACATTAAATATTTTGATTGTATTGTCCTATTTCACAGTATATTCTTCAGTTACACTTTCACTGTTCCCTCAAAGCCAAGCAAATATATGGCTCTTTGAAGACACTGTTTTGATTACTGGAAAATTAGCTGGTAAGTACACTACTTTCTTACTAACGAAGTTCTTAGAATGATTATTTTATAAGAGAATCAGGGTTGATTATAACTTGACAAAAGTTCAAGTTGGGTATTGATGATAAGTTGATCTGAACAAGTTCTTATCTTATCATAAAATTGTATTTTTTTGCCAGGCGGTGGTGGCGCACGCCTTTAATCCCAGCACTTGGGAAGCAGAGCCAGGCGGATCAGTATCCACTGCACATGGGAATATATGATATGAGGAAATAGAAATTGCTGTCTGTCTGTCCTCTCTGTCTCATCTCTTAGTGGGCTTTTATAGCTGGTGAAACAGTGACAAGGACAGACATGTTTCCCAGATCTCTGGGCTCCCTAACTGTTTCTGTTTCCTTCTGTGCCTCCAGTGTGAATCTGGATGCTAATGTGGGAGAGGCCTGTCACTGGGAAGTTCCGATCGTCTAGGCAGCCTTCACTAGTGGTATTTGTTACTTGCAAGTCCACAAGAAAGAGTGCAAAAAGCCTCATTTGGGGGTATTGGTTCAGGCAGTTGTCCTCCCTGATTTACCAACTATGAAGATGACAGTTTGACCCTTTCTTTACCTCCATGTGTCCCTTAATTGATTCTTAAGAGAAAGATAGACATTTTGCTTCTCTTTTGATACACAATGCATAATGCCTTTATAAATTACAACTATTTGTTTGATTTGTATTGGTCTATTAATGTTCAGTGCTAACATAATGGAAATGACTAAAAGGCAGAAAATCCTCACGAATGAGTCAGTCAAGAGAGGCATGACCTAACGAATTGCTTGCGAAAACTCACATTTAGAAGCTAACCTATGCATTTCTGAAGTATTAAATAAGAACACTTAATAGTACTCAAGTTAAAACTTGAGCTTGGGCTTGATTAATCTTGGAGTGACTTACTAAGTAAGGCTGTAGACCCTCTTTCCCTAGATGTTAGAGCATTTGGTACTCATTTTGCTAGCATTTAGCAGAATATAATGTGGAGTTTTGTGTGGAGATTAGAAAGTGAAAAGGAGCCACATAGCTACAGAGAGTCCTGGGTTCATGCTGCTGGGTCTTTAATGAAATCAGATACAGATGTTTCTAACATTGTTACATCGCTCCATAAAGTACCTACTTCTTTTTTTAATGCTCATAAAATATTTTGTCAAGAAGGGATTTTGTGGGGGCGGGGCTGGAGAGATGGCTTAGAGGTTAAGAGCACTGACTGCTCTTCCAGAGGTCCTGAGTTCAATTCCCAGCAACCACATGGTGGCTCACAAGCATCGGTAATGAGATCTGGTGCCCTTTTCTGTCATGCAGGTATACATGCAGGCAGAACAATGTATACATAATAAATAAATCCTTTTTTTTTTTTTAAAGAAGACATTTGGTTTATAAAATAGAAGTACGCTCAGTAAATATATTTGTAGACAGGGGAATAGAAAAAAACGAAAACTTTTCTTAGGAAATGCAGGTAATTTACATAGGATGCGTATTTTTTACTTATAAGAAATTTGTATATTCAGCATTATTAAGCCACATCTTTTTAAAATTTTATTATTTAGATTAGCATACGAAAATGTGTATTTCATCATGATATCTCTATATATAAAGGTCACATATTTTAAAGTAAAATGCATTAGATAATATTTTGAGTGATCCGAAAATACCAGATTGTTTCCTCAAATAGCTAAATAATAATGAAGATATAATTATGCTATTTTACTCCAGTGTTTTGCAGGTGTTATTTTTTTCCCTTTATGAAAAAATCCTAGAAACTGATTTTAAGAATTATCTGACACTATCTTTTAATATCACACACATCTTTAAAATTTGATACATTTTTTCATCCTAATAACTTAAATGATTTCTTCTGCATTTATCTGTTATCTTATTTAAGTCCAAGGCCAAAGGTAATGTATCTGATAACTTACAAAATTTTGGAATTGATCCTTGGCTTGTTAAATTGTGTTGGTTATAGAAATATCAATATGTCCCTCAGTTCTCAATTGATAAACATCAGAAGAGAGTCCATTCAACACCATTGAAATGAAGTAATACACACATGCATCTGAAATCTGGCATTTGGAAGACTTTAAAAATACTGTGTACCTATCTAATGGAGAAACCTACCCACTTCAGTATGTGGCTGGATGTCCCGAAGGGTGGTTATTATTGAACGTTGCTGGAAACCTATCCTAAACTAGCATAACCCCAAAGGAACCATTTATCTTTTACAAAGCAGGGTCTACTTTAGGCAAGGTTTAATCTGAAGGACTCAAGTTGGAATAATTGAAAAATAGTTTTTCCTCTCTCCATTTCTCAATTCCACCCTGTAAACACTGCCTCCATTTTCAAACAAGCTCTCATTTTGGGTTACAAAAAGGGACCCTGTGGGAAACAAAACAAGCCTTCCATTCTGTATCCAGGCAAGCACACACCTTGGTAGTTGTGCTTGGGACTAGACCTATTGTTCAGCATGAACAAGATGCTTGATTGGTCTTGGCCCATTCTGACACACACCATCAACCTCACTCCTGTTACAGAACCACGCAAGCTGAGGATGGTCAGTATATGGTTCCCTAAAGTGAGATCTGAAAGAGCCATGAAGAAATTCTGGGCAGAATCAAACAGTTCTGGTCTGGAGGTGCTTTATGAGCTAAAAGAACCACATGTAATGTGAATGCTGAATGCTATCTTTTCTATTCCAGAACTTTACATTATTATTCTTATTACTGACATCTTTCCCCACAACTTCTGCTTTGTACTCAAGTTTCTTACGTGTATCCATGTAAGCATCAGCGGCTCATTTGCGGTTCACAGATTGATACTATTGTGGAATGAAAGTACTCTTTATATAAATAGATAAAGAAGGAAGCTTCTTGGTTCTGAATTTAAAGTAATTATGTGAGATGTTGATGACACTCAGAAATCATTATAACCACATCCTGTAGAAGAAAACGTCCTGACCAGTGATGCTGTTTTCAATATGTGTATGTTTTTGTCCATTTGTTAATGGGATTTCCTTTGTCCAGATGCCAAATCTCAACCAAGTGTTCAGTTTTCAAAAGCCTTCATTAAACTTCCTGACAACCATCATATTAGCAACGTGACTGGCTATCTAACAGTTCTACAGCAGTTTTTAAAGGTGGACAATTTTCTGTATACGACCGGAATCACTCTTAACAAACCAGGTATTTTCTAGTTTTTAAATATATAATCATATTTCTAAAAAACATTAGCACATAAATTTTTCATCAAATACCATTTATTTATGTGCATAGTATTACATATTTGATTTTCACTAAAGCTTTGCAAAATACATGTTGCTTTTGAAATATCTAAGTATTAATTGTTTATAAGCAATTTCTTTTTATCCAAAAAAGAATAGTTAAGCCAGGTGTGGTGGCCCAGCCCCTGAGAGGCAAAGAGGCAGGCAGATATCTGTGAGTTTGAGGCCAGCCTGGGTACAAAGACGGTTCTAGGGCAGCCAGGGCTGTTACACAGAGAAACCTTGTCTCCCACAACAAACAAAGAAACAAATAAACAAAACAAAACAAAAAAAGAATAATTATACCAAAGTCTTTGGCATCTATTATGTCAAACTAATCAAAATGTCCTTTCATTTTAATTCATTAAATTTCATTTGAACCAAAGTAAGTAGGCAAAATACAGAAAAAGCTGTGATTATTGTAAAATTTACAATATGATACATTTAGCAACTTTGACTTAAATACATATCCCAGTTTGACTTCCTATGCAGTTAGTCTTTAGCAAACTGATGAGAAGTGTCAGTTAAATAGCCAGAGAAAGTATGCTATCAGCTGGTCTCTGAGTTATGTTTACCACGGTGACAGAGCTGAGTCAGTGATCGTAATTTCTACTTGATCTGTCTTAGCTAGGAAAGAAACTAGTCCACAGTCCACAGCTTTGTTGTTAGGATTGTGTGATTTAAAAGTTAAGGGATGAATGGAATTTCACTTTTACAACAAAATTTAAAACACAACCGCATTTGTCACACCATTTCTCCTATTTGTGAATTTAATTGAAATGCCACTGTTTAAAATTACCTTGGGGAGGGGAGGGGGAGAGGGAGGAGGAAGGACAGGGGAATCCGTGGCTGATATGTAAAATTAAATTAAATTATATAAAAAAATTACCTCAGACAATTTATAATTTTGAGTATTTTGGTTGTGTCAAATTTTGGTTCATTTGGGTACATCTAGAATGAGAGTAAAAAGAGTATATTATATAAACAATGTATACTATAAATTATAAATAAAACTGATATTTCCAGTGTTGCAGCCAGACAAAGCCCAGTCTTCTGTCAAGCCTGTACATCAGTCACTGCTGAGGGTACTGCCTGGTCCATGAAGCAGGCTTTGTCCTTACATGGAGCATACTGGAGTTGACACATTAATACTCCTATTTCCTTGCTTTGGCTAGTGGGCTTGTTCTGGAGTTATCTCCCTGATTCTCCTTCTTTACCATGTCCTGTGTTGGCTTCTTTCCTTGTGTATTAACCTTCCACTTCATGAGTGGTTGTTTCCGGCAATTGCTTCCCTGGTCAGTTCCTGCTCAATCCCAAAGCCTGCTTCTTGAGGAAGTTGGTCTAAGACATCTGACGAAGTTTTTCTGGATGTAAGTTAGAGGATGCACAAAGTAAAGACACTTAATGAATGCTACACCACTGTCTGTCGTAGGTGAGCTCCCGCTGTGCTGGAGGGTGTTCAAGACAAAGCTCATGAGACTTGGGCAGGGTCACAAGGAGTTTTCCTCTCAAAATCCTGCTTTAAACATGCCGAGTCTTATAAGGGGACATCTCTGCTTTGTCTAGCCTGGTGCCACTGGTCACACGTGCTTACTGAGTTTGAGATGTCGTCAGAACACCGAAGGTCCAGGTTTTGTATAAAAGCCACGTGCAGCTGGCAGCCCATCTATTGGATTACACAGTTCTAGAGTCCTGTGAATCTACAGGTGTTTTTTGTTTTTTTAAATTGAAAGTTAGGATTAGCGCTTAGGGCACAGAGTGTGTGCACTCGATGCAGCATGCCTGTGGAGGCCAGAAGACCTCTTCTAGGAGCCAGTGCTCTCCTTCCAAGCAGGAATCAAACTCAGGTTGTCAGGCTTATACAGCAAGTACCTTTACCCACTGAGCCATCTCACTGGCCTGGGATTACATCTTCAAAAACCTTTGGTTGGATTCCAGTGTCCTTAAATCAGATGACTCTGAATTAGACTAACCGAAGCTTACACCTATTGGCCAATGTTACATTCCTAGCCAGTAGCTATTTATGAAATATATTGAAATTATATTTAAAAAAATATTTAATGTACAGCCAATAGAGTATGCATTAGAATGGGTAACAATGATGAAATAATAGAGTAAAATGAGTTTTAGAGTCATGACAATTTATTATGTATATGCAACCTCTGGATATAATCTTAATAAATTATACTCTCTTTTAGGTTTGGAAAACATTGAGTTGACTCCTCTTGCTGCAATATGTGTGAAAATATATTCTGGAGGAAAAGAACTAAAGGTGGATGGCTCTATTCATATATCTCTTCCTCTTCTACATACAAATCATGTAAACATGGGAGATCGCATACCTGCTTGGACATTTGATATGAACACAGGTATGGTAGCTAAAATAGAATGTTTTTCTTTTGGATATTTGGATATTTAATCTTAGAGCTTTATACACATCTAGGCTTTCACTAACATTACCACTTTGTACACTTTGTTAAGGACCATAATTGGCCTCACTGGTGCATATGTTTGTGAGGGGAAATGATGCTGATTCATTGTCTTGATCGCTTTTCCAATTGCTGTAATAAAATGCCCTGACAAAGGCAACTTAAGAGAGAGAGAGATGATTTATTTTGACTTATAACCGTGATGGCTGGAGTCCATCGTGGTGGGGAAGCTACAGTAGAGGAGGCGTGGAGGTAGCTGCTCGTGCTGCATCCATGTCAAGAAGCAGAGAGCGATAAAGGCTGGTGCTCTGCTGCCTTTCTCCTTTCGCACTGTTCCGGATCATGGCCCAGTGGCTGGTGCCACTCACAGTGCGAGTGTCTTCCTACTTCCGTTGACCTTCTCAAGATAATTCTCCACAGGCGTGCCAGAGGAGGCCCATTTCTCAAGGTGATTGTAGCTCTCATCAAGCTGACAATTGAGGTTAACCATTGTACACATTATGTAAAAACAAGCAAACAAAAATTTGAACATTATTCACCTACGTTGTCTTGTGTTCCTCTAACATTTTGAGGAAGAAATAATTTAAGATTAAAAAATATTCCCTCAGGAAATTTTAAGTAGGCAGTATGAGAGTATCTAAAATCTTAGTTAAGACCATCAAAAATATGTGTGAGTATCTTGACAATAAATTCCACAAGAGATGGAAGGAGTGATGGTCCCCCTTTAGGGATTCACCTAGTTACAGATGCTGCAGTGATCTGGGTTCTACTTTGGTCATTTAATCATTTCCTCCTGGATCTTCTGACTTCATTCTCCATTGCAAAGAAGACCAGATCTGGGCTTGCTTCCCAGCTACAGCAGCATGCCTGCAGTGAACTGCTTTAATTTCTGACACCTCAGATGAAAACTGCATGTGAAGTCTGACTCATTCATAGGTGCAGCTCTGGATGGAAAAGAAATTGTTCTGGAAAAACAATCAGTAGCATTAGAACAACGGTTCTTAAAGTGATAAGGTCACAAAACATATGTTGTACATGTGTTTAATCACAATCTCAGGACAAGTGACAAATAACTACCTGTTGATGAATTGGGATTTATTCCTCTCTTGTTAAGTGTCTGGTGCTGGAGACTGAACTCTGGGATTCAAGCACTTTACATCTTAGCTAGCCTTTAAATTAGAATTTTATTCTTCACATTCTCAGGGTACATAAGTTGAGTTTTGTTACAATGAATTTGTCTCCTTTAGTCATGACAAATCATTCACATTATGTCATCATGTATACATTCTAATGAGTATGGTGTGATATTTAAGATTTATCATCCTAGATATTTAATATCATGGTATTTATAATTTCTGAAATGTTCTGAATTCTTTACATGACTACCAGCAAACTGTTTTTATACCTTCAGTTTAAGGCTTAGAACTATACCTAATTGTTATTTTTCACTTACCATATGTTTTAGGTGCTTGGGTGCATCATGGCTGGGGAACAGTCAAGGAGCACAACAGTCATTTGATTTGGACCTACGATGCACCACACTTGGGCTACTGGATAGCAGCTCCATTCCCAGGAGCTAGAGGTAGTGTAAAAACGAAACAAAATAATTTTAAAGAATAATGCACATAGCATGCTGGAGTTGATATCAGCTGGCCTCCAGCTTAGCCTAAGCATTGCCATGTAGCAGGTGAATGAAACTAGACAACTCCTCCCCCCTCCCCTTTTCTTGTATACAGGACCAAAGGATTAAGCTCCATGAACTCTAAGTGCCTTCCTGTCACGTCTAATGAATCTATGAAGACTAAAGTTGCTTCTAGTATTTTCTAAGTTTATGTTTTCATGAATAAATTCTGCCCAGCACAGTTAGATCCTCTGGCTTTAAAAAACAGGGACATTTTGAGTAATTTTTTAAAAGGTGAAGAATGTGTGTAGTTTACAGGTTCCTGGGGAAGGCAGACATCTCTGCAGCTCCAGAAAGCAGACCAGAGCTTGCTCAACTCCTCACCAGGTGGCTGCCACTGACTCCAGTCCTTTCCAGTCTTTCCGAAAACAGTGCCTGATCTTTCTGAGGAGGAAGACTCTGGGGGACATGAGGGGAAAGGATGTTGGATAGTGTCTCCAGATTGTTTTGAAAGATCAGATAGATGATATAAAACATGATCATTGACCTGGCAGTTTGAACAGAAGGTGGCTGGAAGCTGGTGGCCACACATCAAGAATTCTTCACTAGGGATAATCCATGCTGATTTAACACAAAGTATTTAACACAGTACCAAATTATGCAGGGAATCTGAACCTAAGGAAAACCCACATTTATCACATCCAGTAAATTTATCAAAAATTTAAAAAAATCATTATGTATTCAATCTATTAAATCTTCCTGAATAGAACTGGGCATAGTGATGCACACCTTTAATCCCAGCACTTGGGAGGTAGAGGTAGGCAGATCTCTGTGAGTCTGAGGCCAGCCTCGTCTACATAGAGAGTTCCAGGACAGCCTGAGCTACATAGTGAGGTCCTGTCTGGATAAAGCTGTAACAAAATAAAACAAAACAAAAAACAAAGCAAAACAAAAACAACACATCCCCACAAAACAAGCAACAAAACAACAATAAAACAAAAAAACAAAACCCCCCCAAAACCTTCCTGAATACAGAAACATCCTTTCACATGCTGGAGGCTGGATGGGTTCTGTTACCCATCATTCTAACTCAAATTAAATAAGAACCCCATAGTTCTATATTTTGCTACTGCATAATTTAAGTTTCCATTTTTACAACTTCCTTAAACAATATCCTTCAAAGTTCTCTTTAGGGCTCGGAAGCCAGGGCCACATATTTTAGAGTTTTGCTTTCTCAGCATCTCAGCAGCAGGATACCGGTTCTGTAAGAGCAAGCTGTTGTGCAGCAGCCAGCCATTTTAGCTAATATATTATTTATTACCTTTGAAGCATGTGAGTGTTTGGGGTTGGCTGCTCTGCTCTTGGGCTTGGCATGGTTCAACTCAACATGTTTTCTCATTTCAGAACTCAGGTTGAAGGCATAGTGACTTTCTGGGACATACTCTTCCCATGTCAAAGTGCCTTAGCAAGATGGCCGAGCCACATCACATGCTTTGGTGCCACATTAAAGAAAAAGGCTCTTCTTCTTGGAGCAGTTTAAACCAAGAGTGATCCCAAATGTGGATTCTGCACTTCTCTCCTTGTATCTTTCTGTCTGCTTCTAACAAAGGACTTTGTTCCATATTTATCAAATAGCACAAAAAATACGGTATAGGAAGGAAATGAGGAATCTCTTAATTTTTTTTTTTTTTACCAGCATTTACAAAGGAAGAATTTACTGACCCCCAAGCAGCACTCAAAACTGCAAACAGATGCTATCAACCTGTATCCACCTGTCGCTTCCAACATTTATGGCAAATGTTTGTTTTCTTTAACTTACTTTCAACATACTGACTACTTTCTGAAAAAGAATACCACAATGCTTATCCATTATTCTGGGTCGGGGGCATGGAAGAGTCCCAAAGGAGAGACGGGGGAAATGGTTTTAGATTAAAGCTATGCATTCAGTGTATTTTGTAAAAGTGAATTACATGGGAATTCCAAGGTATAGTGAGGTTGGTTACATTGTTTCCTTAAAGGTAAGTTAAACTGAATAGGCTGAATACACAGTAGGGAAACAGATTGAATACAAAAATTTAGATGATCTGGATGCATGTTATTAACTAGGGTTGCAATATTAAGCAAGAAGTTCAGTTTCTGAAGGCAAGTGGTATTTTGGAAAAAGCTATTCCCATAGTCACGCAACCTCATTCCAAGAGTTCAAAGTTCATTGGTCAAAGCAAGTCAGTTGACTAATCCCACAGGGCACGAAAGATGTACTTCACCCACAGCAGTCTACCACTGCTTTGAAGGAAGCAAACCAATAGAATTGAACACATATATTCAGTCTGCCTTATCCAGGATAGAACAAAACTAAAAGTCTAACCCCAAATAATACGTTTTTCTGTGTTTATGTTGAATCATACAGGTTCCGGTATAAATGAAGATTCTAAAGACATAACTGCGTACCACACGGTGTTCCTTACAGCCATATTAGGGGGAACAATAGTTATCATCATTGGATTTTTTGCTGTACTACTTTGTTATTGCAGGTGAGAACAGCACTAATCTATGTGTATAGACAGAGTTTTCATATTATAGTATAATTTCAGTATGTTGTGTGCATTATAGAGTTCATTTATAGAAATAATTATTAGGGGCTGGAGAGATGACTTAGTAGTTAAAAACACTTTTTCCTACTGAGGCAGCAAATACGAGGCTGGCAAGGGTATGTACCAGGTCCTCTGCATGTATGTTGTAGCTGTTAGATTGGCATTTTTGTGGAACTCCTAACAGTGAGAGCGGGTGTGTCTCTGTTTCTTTTGCCCGCTCTTGAGACTCTTTTCCTCCCATTGTGTTGCCTTGTCCAGCCTCCATATCAGGGCTTTTCCCTTGTCTTATTGTATTTTTTTTTGCTGTGTTTGGTTGTTGTCTCTTGGAGGCTTGCTCTTTTATGAAGGGAAACAGAGAGGAAGTAGATCTGGAGGAGAGAAGAGGTGACAAGGAGCTGGGAGAAGTGGAAGGAGGGGAAACTGTGGTCCAGGTGTACTGTATGCAAGAAGAATCTATTTAAAAACAAAACAAATAACCAAAAACAAGCAAACAAAACAAAACAAAACAAAACAAAACACTTGCTCTTCCAAAGGACCTGAGTTCTGTGCCCAGCACTCATATCTGCCTGTAACTCCAGTTCTAGGGGCTCTCACATGCACATACATACACATAAATAAAAATTAAAAAATTACAAAGAAATCACTTAGCCTTTAATATATTTAGATTGGAAACCAAAACAAATGTATTCTAATAATCATTAGATATATATTTGTATGTTTTGGTATATTTTTCTTTGGTGAATCTTATAGATTGTAACTTTTAAGTATCCTTTACTTTTTGCTTTTTCTCCTCTAGGGGTAAATGTGGAACACCACAGAAAAGAGAAAGAAATATCACTAAACTTGAGATCCTCAAGAGAGACCAGACAACATCAACAACACACATAAATCATATCAGTTCAGTCAAAGTTGCATTAAAAGCTGAGGACAAGGCACAGTTATTTAATGCCCAAACCTCATCCTACAGCCCCCAGAAAAAGGAAACCACCAAGAAGGAAGCAGAAGAAAGAATTTCCATGGTGAAAACTCGGGACAATTTTAAAATCTACAATGAAGATGTTTCCTTTCTGTCAGGCAATCACAATAACTACTCAAGAAATCCAACACAGTCTTTGGAGCCAAGTATAGGAAGCAAACAACTTAAGCATATTAATAACAATCTCTCTCCATCACTAGGTGACGCTCAAGAGGACAAGAGGTATCTCACAGGAAGTGAGGAGGTATACGGGCGTTCCCACATTCCCGAGCAGCTTATGCATATCTACAGCCAGCCCATTGCCATCCTTCAGACATCAGACCTTTTTTCCACACCAGAGCAGTTACATGCTGCTAAGTCTGCCACTTTGCCACGAAAGGGACAGTTAGTCTATGGCCAACTGATGGAACCAGTGAACAGAGAAAACTTTACACAAACATTGCCCAAAATGCCAATGCATTCTCACATCCAGGCCCCAGATGCCAGAGAAGAAGACATTGTACTCGAAGGTCAGCAGAGCTTGCCATCCCAGACTTCCGATTGGAGCCGATATTCCAATAGCTTGTTGGAGTCTGTGTCTGTTCCCGGAACTCTAAATGAAGCTGTTGTGATGACTCCTTTTTCATCAGAACTCCAAGGAATTTCAGAGCAGACCCTCCTTGAGCTGTCCAAAGGCAAGCCCTCTCCCCATCCCAGGGCATGGTTTGTGTCTCTTGATGGAAAGCCTGTGGCACAAGTGAGACACTCCTTTATAGACCTGAAAAAAGGCAAGAGAACCCAGAGCAATGATACAAGTCTAGACTCTGGGGTGGATATGAATGAGCATCATTCAAGCAGAAAGCTGGAGAGGGAGAAAACATTCATCAAAAGCATGCATCAGCCCAAGATCCTTTACCTGGAAGATTTAGACCTGAGCAGCAGTGAGAGTGGAACCACAGTCTGCTCCCCTGAGGACCCTGCATTGAGGCACATCTTAGATGGGGGTAGCGGAGTTATTATAGAGCATCCTGGGGAAGAGTCTCCGGGAAGGAAAAGCACCATGGAAGATTTTGAAGCCAACACATCTCCCACTAAAAAAAGAGGCCGACCACCACCACTAGCCAAAAGAGATAGCAAGACTAACATCTGGAAGAAACGAGAGGAGCGTCCACTGATTCCCATAAACTAATTGTGAGAGCCATGTATCTCTGTCATTTCATGGTGTGTATTCTTGCTTCTTGTAAATTGCAGTATGAATTTAGGAAGCTGAGACTGAGCAATCTCATGGGCCTTAGACACATCTCAAGCAAAGTAGATGGTAAAATAATAATTCAAAAATCAGAAATGCTTTCTCTGGCCTGTTCTTTTCTTTTGCTTTTGAGTGATGAAGATATCCAAGTTTTCAAAATGTAAAATATGTTATCTGAAATCGTTGCTCAGTTTGCCAATTGGTACTGACTCTTAAGACTACAGTAGTGAAAAGTGTGCTAAAGCTGCTTTTTAAAATCTTACCTCTGCCTTGGTCTCGTGGGACATGAAGGCAGGTGTCTTCTTCGGGCCTCATCCTCCTGCAGTGTGACTATGATGTCTCTTCCTGCCTATGCTTAAAAACAACTTGATAAATGTTTGGACGGATGTTAAAGACCAAACGACACTTTCCTTCTTAAGATTCATGGTTTGTGGATTGTCAGCACCAAAGTAAATCCTGTGCTCCTATAACACAGGCAGGAAGTCCCCAGTTCATCAGAGGAGACCCAACTCTGGTTATTTGGGGATGTAGGTTTACGGAGAAAATAAGGCATTGACTTAGGTAGAAATTTGAGAAGTGAAAACTCTGCTGTTGTCTTTTTATTTCCAAATGAAGTGACCTTAGTTGCCAGGTGAGAGGAGGCTATGGTTTGCTTTGAGGTTCACTTATCCGCATAGGCTAAAATCTGTTTTTAATACTCTTGTCAGAACCCCAATTCAAATTCAGTCATTTAGTGACTATTACACTTGATTAAAGCATAAAAAAAATTTCTTGTGAATGCCAAAAAATGAAGACTGTGGAGATAAAGGAAGTGAATATTCCATGTAATTGGGCAGGAAAGGAAAGGCCATTTTCCTGATATTCGAACAATCGCCAGGGTATGAGTTAGGTTTCTTCATGTTGACACTGTTAGGAGATGTTTGAGGAAAACATTCTGGGTTTCAAGGGGGAGCTTGCCTTGTCGCTTGTATCCATGCAGCCTCACTGGTCAGTTCCAGGCATTTATCAGTGTCCTTTCCTCAGCGTGAACTCACGAGCTGCTTTCAGTTATGTGTCCTCAACTCTTCTACAAATAAAAGCTCTTTGATCCAATCAACCCATCCTGTTCTACCTAAAAATTCTTTCGAGGACACATTTGTCCAGCAGCTCTCCCTTTCCTTTTGGTGTGAAGAAATGGTTCTTCTTACCCCCTACCATTCAATGTATGACAGCAGAGGAGATTCAAGCCACCTGAACAATTTAAGGAAACTAAAATAGACACCCCAACTTTGTAAAATTGTAGTTATTCAATGGAAGTCAGCAGTCCCCCCTCCATCAAGACAATAGACTTCAGCCAGTTTTTCCTGCAATCCCTTCTGAAATATCTTACCTGTTGGAACTCTCCCGGCTTTATGAATTTAACCCAAAGAATGCAAAGACCTTTGCCTATGTTTCTTGTATATTACTACTCTCCATATGTGTTTGGGTGACACATAGGCTTGCTTTTGGGGGTAGAGTAACAAGGCTCACATTTAGACAAGGGGGCTTTTATTGGTCTCACACAGAAATAGATCATAAACAGCATGGAATGACTTGGAGAAATTTAAGGAGTTAGTGCTCTGTGGAAGTGCCTTTGACTCGGACTTGTGTTAGGAGGATTGATAACATCTTTCTTCTGTGTACATCTTGTTAGCCAAATTAAACAGATGTGCAGGTATTAAAAACTATAGAGCCCTAGTGTTTCACGTTGGAACAGTGAATTTTGCATGTAACATTTTCTTTTGCGTGCTGTTTCTTGAATTCACAACATATTGATAAATTGTTTATATTGGAATGAGGTTAGGAACTACATAGTAAAGTGCTGCATCTCCTTAACACTGTAAGTGTATAGCCTCACCTTTAAAAAGGTTTTGTGTCTCAACTGGGCAATGAAATACACATATAAACATATGAGTATATCGCCCAAGTACGCCAGTGACTTCACTCATTCTTGTCTAAGGGAAATGAGATGATGCATCCTAAGGGCTTTTGTAGAACTTTAATTTCACAAAATCACTTCAAAAAATACTGCATGTGCTGTTTTTGATTGGGAATTTTAGGCAGCTTATCTTTTCTAATCAGAAGATTGTGACTTCTCATTTGTGAGCAGTTCACAATTCCCTGTTAAAAAGCTGAAGCCATCTACTTTTTCTTAACCCACATGACAAACCAACACTATTCACTACTTTCTTAAATTTTTAAATTGAAAGCCAATGCAGACTTTTGCATATGTAAACTAGCAAATTTTGGTTACAAATTGCTGACATTTGTGGATCCTTTGTACATAGTTTGGATATATCTTGAAGGCAAAGCTATCAATTAACCAATAGATTAGTTTACTAAAGCACAGCTGTATGCAGTTTTGAATACAGATGACCTTGAAACTTTATAAAATCCATTTTTATGACTTTCTGCAGTTGAAGAGGGATCATGCCCTTTTATAGTTCACAGTATGCCACGAAGATCACAAATGCTGAAGAATAAGAGCTCTGCTTTGCTTTGGCAGTTACTGTCAGGCCAGTTTCTATGTATTTGGATCCTCTGCTATCGATATATACATATACTATAGGGTTTTAGAGGTTTTGGATTCAAATATTGTCCTTCCAAACTTCTCAGAAAGGTGAAGCTCAAAACTACACATTAATTTCTACTTGAGTTACTTATTGTCATGTGCTGACATCATAGAGAGACCTGACTTGGTTTCCACTTCAGATCTAGAGTTGACGTCTTGCCCTCTTGTTCTCAGGTGTTTCTAATTTTTTTCTTCTTCTTTGTATTCTTTCATTAGAGAAATCTCATGTTTTGGTGTATTTATTGACGTTGCTGTATTTCTTGAACAGTCTGAAGATTTGTAAAATGTTACAAACAGTTCTTTAAGGATAATAAAAACAATCTAAATATATACTTGTTGCAGTGTTTAATTTCAAGTAACAAGCAAAAGCTTCCTCCCTATATTATTATTTAATCTAGTAAATAATGAATACTTTTTGTTCATTATGTCTCATGGTAAAATGAACCCCCTGTATATAATGAACTCGATAACTATTTTTATGTCTCCGGAGTTCCCAGTTTTACTATTGAAGCTGAGTATAGACAACTAGTTTTCCATTGAATGGGATTCATTAATCTCATAGACATTTTTAAGATTATAATTTATTTTAAATTCTAAGTGAAAAAAATGATATAAAGCCCCCATACCTCTTTTCAAAATACTCTTTGGGCTTTTGACCTCAGACTAAGTGATGACTCAAAGGCCCTTCACACTCAGATATCCAAAGTCGTCTCTTAGCTAGTTGAACATTTGGGTTCAGGCAGGTGGTAGTTGGGGGGTTTTAGAATACTTTTGAGAATTATTCTAGCTGCCGTGTTTTTAGACCTCCCAAATACCTTTTATTCATTATGTGACCAGATATACTTTTCAATAGATCTACTGGGGGTTGGACTCTGAAGTCACTTGGCATGCAGTACTGCAGACACACTGACTCCACTAGCACTATGCTAGAACCTTCCACCTGGAGCTCTGCAAGCTCCAGCATGGTTGAGGCTGCCTGTGTGTCAGAGCCTGGGTGCCTGAAGGCTATCGGATTCTAAGAAATGATGTGGCTAAGTCATGACCAGAAGTATAGCTGCCAGAGCAATGAGATTCATGAGCTGATCATGACACTCTGATCTCAGAAAGAAAAACAGTATGGGAAGAATGATGGGAAATGTAAAGAGCTGCAGAAAAAGAAGCTGGGTAGAGACAGGGATATTTTAATGTTATGGAAAGTGATTCTTCTCATATACTTAATGGTTAGAACAGATAACTAGGGCCCTGCCCCTTCGACTACATATTGGAAAATATGAAACTAGGCCTCAGTGTTGTTTTATCTTAGCTCCATAATTAGCACCTTTCCTCTGCATCTTTAATAAGAGATTCCTTTGTCAGGATACACGACAAGATAGCTTCCTTCCAGGAGTATGCTCTCACACCAAGGGAAGGGTAGAGAAAAGTGCTTTACTGTATGAGATTTGGATTTGCCTCTCCACCAAAATGAAGATTCTTTCTTTCCTTGGTATTTTTATCTTTATTGAACTCAGATTCTTAATAGTTTAATGCCAGAAAAGTAGTCAAGAACTCGGTAACAGTTTATAATGCTAAATGTAAAATATATTGGTAAAATCACATACCATTATTATAAACTCATTACTATACATGCACAGGAAATTTCTGGGAGGGGAAGTAACTTTTCTTCCTGAAATAGCTCTGCTTAAAGATCACATTTTTTACTACCTGTGACACTTGTCAAAATATTGCAATGACACATCTCTCCACTTTGATAGCTATAACAAGTAAACTCCTCAGCATTTCTGGTCACATGATGAAATACATGCTGATGGAACATTTCTTAGTTGAAACCTGCATTTCCTGGTCTTTATAGCTAAACTAGGTGTATTGCTAAATAGTATTCCATAATTTTATAGGGATAGCCTGATTTTTTCATGAGTTGGCTCTTTTCCTTCTTTTGTTCAGGTTAACAGTGGGTTTCATAATTCATGTGTTCACTGTTTCTAATCCCTGTAGACCTTATTAAAATACTAGACTAACTCCAGACAGTGATTCAAAACAAACTAGATAATTACAGCCCCAGGAGTCTCTCAGCTTGTTATACTTCGATTACTTCATTAAAAAATCTTTCAAAAATACAGCACCGAAGAGGACAATTGTGGCTACTAGGAAAGGTGAAACACTGTCTCAGACTACTTTTTATTTTGTATTTCCATCTTTTAGCTCAGAAAATATATCTTTGTCATATGCAAAAAGTGCTTGTTAAAAAGTTATACACAAGTTTATCTCTACTAATTAGCACTTTATATTAAATGTATTTTGAAACCTTAATTTCTGACTTAGATAATCTCTGAAATATTTGTATCCATTAAATAGAAAAAAATTTAATTGTTAACATGGACTTTTATAATTTTTCCTGTTGCTCATTTTTTCATTTAGTGTTTATTTCTAATTTTTAAATGTTTTTATTCCATGTATGATTTATTAACTATTTTATTCATTCTTTAAAGATTTTATATATTTATACAATATGTTTTGAACTATTTAATAAATATTATTTATTTGGATACTGACTGTTAAGGTAGATGCCAGTGGTGAGAAGATGAGGTTTGTAACTCAAGACTTTCTTTTTTCTAGGGAGCACACTTACAGTTATAATAACAAAGGAAGAGTAGGAAAAACAATTACTGGCCTAGGCAGATATTTTGCTTTCTTTCTGTGTTGATAAAAATGACAAATTATTTCTTAGTAGGATTCTAAAAATCAATTTATTTTTATTTCTATTTGTTTGTTTGTTTGTTTTTTGGTGTTTTGAGACAGGGTTTCTCTGTGTAGCTTTGGAGCCTTTCCTGGAATTCATTCTGTAGCCCAGGCTGGCCTTGAACTCACAGAGATCTGCTTGCTTCTACCTGTTCCTCCTGAGTGCTGGGATTAAAGGTGTGTACCACCACCACCCGACTCTAAAAGTCAATTTTATACTGATGATTACTAATACACATACTCATTTTCTAAACTCTTGTTTCTCAAAAAGTATTCCTGCCTGTGGTCTGTTATTTTCCTTACAATCAAGGAACAAGTTCTAAATTATTTACAACAGAACTGTACTTGTCTCTCTTCTTATGGAGACGTACCTATCTCATCCTGCTTTCTTTCAGGAGTCAAGGTGAAATTTAATACTATTAAAATTAATTTTAGTAAAACAATTTCAGTGTAAGTCAGATAATTTCTAAAAACTCATCTGTCCAAGACATACTCCTCAATTCACTTCTAAAGAAAAGAAAGCTGGCATGTTAATTATATATGTCCCACTATATGAGATGTTCTAGGTTCTTAGACAGTACTGATAACTTATATTTTGTTTGCTAAGACCACAGGATCCCTATGGATGCGAACTGTGCTTTAATACCCTTCATTTCCAATAATACCTTTGTGATATACTAATAAATTGATGAATGAGTACATGGGAATGGATTTTGTTCAATGGAAACATCTGAAGTGTTCTGGGACGTAGGGGGAGTGGTGTTAGCAAGATGGTAGAGCTCCTGTGGTCTGGAGAGATGGTCTAGGGGACAATAGTGCTTGCTGCACAGCATGACGATCTGAGTTTGAATCTCAGCACTAATGTAAAAAGCTGGGGGCATGTTCCTGTGACCCCTGTGCTGTAGTAGGGGACAGAAATAGGAGGTCCTCACTGGCTGCCAGCCTAGGCCCAGGTTTAGTAAAAGATTCAGTCTCAAAGGAATAAGACAGAAAATCATAAAACAGGATATCCACTGTACTCTTCTGACCTCTGTGTGTGTACCCAGAGACAGGTACATGCGTATGCCAGACACATATTTATGCTATCACACACACACACACACACACACACACACACACACACACACACACACACACACCTCCTTGCTTGCATCTACAATAGCAATAATTTAATACCTCTCCACAAACCAGAGTCTTTATAGCAACATTGGGATATAGGTAGGAGGCTATAAAACACTGCTAAGGGTCCAAACTGTAAAAGTCTATTTATATTGTTAGTATTTAAAAATCGAATTGTTTTAAGACAGTTTCATACATGTATGCAATACATACTGTCCACTCTAACCCCACACCATCCTCTCCACAAATCTCTCTCATGTTTGTATCTATTTTATTTGTTTTGTGATCCCCTGGAGCTATCCATTGGGGCCTGATGGGCTTAGCAGGAGGTATAATACTAAAGACAGTGGTGTTCCTGCTAGAATCTACCAATATTCCATACCTAAGAGATAAATAATAGGATCCCCTGAGCACTGCCCTTCCTTGTATTAATACTGGGTCTTGTGTGGAGCCAGAACAGTTACAGTTATGAGTTAATGGCTATAATGTGTAGCATGAATCTTAGAGGGTCTTATTAATAAAAACAAACCTGAAGCCAGGTATTGGGGTAAATGTTGGAAGATCAGAGAAGCAGAACAAGCCACAGCTACCTTACCTGGCCAATTCCTCAGCGGATCCTGTTTCCTGAGACTGGAAGCTTCTGAGTCCTCATCCAAATGGATCTCAGCTGAACTGCTGCTAGAAGCCTAAAAGCTTAACCAGCCAAATGCTTCTAGTTTCTGGTCTTCATGCCTTATATATCTTTCTGTTTTTGCCATCACTCCCTGGGATTAAAGGCTCACTTCTTGGGATTAAAGGCATGAGTCACCATACCTGGCTGTTTCCAATGTGGCCTTGAACTCACAGAGATCCAGAGGGATTGCTACCTCTGGAGTGCTAGGAATAAAGGTGTGAGTGCCACCATTTTCTAGCCTTTGTATCTAGTGGCTGTTCTGTCTCTGACCCCAGATAAGTTTATTAGGGTGCACAATATTTTGGGGAACACAATACCAAGAGAACGGCACTTTGTAGCCCTTTACCCTGTCTTCCACTCTTATATACTTCCTGTTCTGTCTTCCACAATGTTCCCCAAGCTTTAAAGGCTGTGGTATGAATGTCTTGTTTGGGCCTGGTCCACGTGGTCGGTCAGAAGAGATCATCAGGGGCATGACTCATACCTGGTACTGTAAATCCAGCTAACAACCCAGGGGGCTGGTGAGGTCACAGACTCAGGAAAGCCATTTACTACTGATATTTAACTAAAATAACAGTGCAGCAAACTTTCTTCTAAATATCTGTGCATACACTGTGTCTTAGAGTTTCTATTGTGATGAGACACCATGACCACGGCAAACTCTTATAAAGGAAAACTAATTGGGGCTGGCTTACAGTGTCAGAGATTTAATCCATTATCATTATGACGGGAAGCATAATGGCATATAGGCAGACATGGTGCTGGAGAAGAGCTCAGAGTTCTACATCTGAATCTAAAGGCAGCAGCAAGAGGCTGTGACACATTAGGCCTGGTTTGAGCTTCTGAGACCTCAAAGCCCACCCCTAGTGACACACTTTCTCTAACAATGCAACACCTACTCCAAAAGGTCACACTTCCCAATAATGCCAGTCCCTATAAGTGTATGGGGCCATTTTCATTCAAATTACCACATGCTGATAAGCAAAAGATGCTTTCAACCTTAATCAGAGAAGTTTCTCTCTATGATAAACAGTGGTGAATGCAGAGTAATGGCTTCCCAAGATGGCAAGGAAAAGGGATGCTTTGAGAGGAAGGGATTGGTTTCGGATGTTAGGCTGGAAGTCTACTTCAGCCTGACTCTAGGTTCAGAAATGGCTCTGCCCACTTGTAAATGCTACTGACATGTTTGATTTTAATCTCATCTTTAAAAACATCAAACAAGGGAGCCAGAAAGAGTCATGGCCACCAAGTCTCAGATAACAGGCCTACCATACTTGGTCTTAGTTGTGGACCCTGGAATGGTCCTGATATGTGACTGCAGCCTATCTTAGCTATCAGTGGAAAGCAGTGTTGTCCTCTTTTAGAAACCCAGAGGGTAGAAACACACTTGTCTAATGGCAGGGCTGCAGACCATGGTCTCCGCTGTGGAGCTGACTTTGGTTAATGATTTGATTCCAGTACGTCTTATCTATGGACAAGGGCTAATACTCCTGGCCCAGAGACTTACCCAGGAGCCTAGTGGGAGCTGTCCTAGGGACCCATAGGAAGCCACACCAGTTAGCATAGGTAGTGATTTGCCTGTCATCTGAGGACCTTAATGCAAGCCCTCATCCCAATAGGGCTCCACTTCTAGGAATGTATCCCCTGGTAATAACATTCAGACCAAATATGGATATGGTAGCAGCTGCATGACCTGGTTTCAGCCCTACTTGACTGTAATCCTGGAAGCATTTGTATAAACCCAGAGACCAAAAAGGACAAGGACTTATCTTGACAAAACCAGTTAGTAATTACAGGAAGAAGTGTTTTCGCTTTCAGATGCTAGCATTCAAGGCTTTGCAGGTAATGGACGATTTAGCAAACATGAAACACCAGAGGAAATTAAAGATCCAGGAACCAATCCTGAAAAAAAGGAGGCCCACAAAGTTCTTGAAAAGTCATTCACAGTGATTCCCTCAAGGCTCAGTTAACAGCAAGAAAACACCAACAGAAAACTACACAAGATCAGGGTAACAATGAATGATGAACCTGGAGATTTAGTAAAGAAATAGAAAGAGGACAACAGAACCGAGCTGAAATCCCAGAGCTGAAGAAGGAAACAGGAGAACTGAAAAATCCAGTTAGGACCTTCAGCAATGGAGTCCATCCTGTAGAAGAAGTAATTAGATCGAATACAGTGTGCTTAAGGTTAGTGTATTAATAATAAGAAATATAAAAGAATGAAGAAGCAAAGGACTGATGTGATACCATCAGATATCATAGTAATAATAAATATGATATTTTAGAAATAAAAATAAATTATGATATTTTAGAAGGAAGAAGAGTAAGATAGAGGAAGAGAGGGAAATGAAAGGAGAGGGAAGAAGGGGAAGAAGGAAGAGAGAGGGGAAGAGGGAGGGAGAGGAGAGAGAGGGGAAGTCTATTCAAAGAAATACTATGTGAGAAATCCACAAATATTGGGAGATACATGGACACCTAGATTAATAGAAGGATTTTAAGCAACAATGAAACAAAATATTATAATTAATGATAAATAAATGATCAAAAGAAGATAAAGACTTTTTCTAGCAATAAGAGAAAAGTGACAACTTCTACCAAGGAGCATCTAGGGTGCCATCAGTGGGCTTCATAACAGATCCTTGTGAGTTTAAAGGGGGAGGTGAGACGATATACTCAAAATGCTTAAAGTTCCCACAACTATAAGGACTGTTCTATCCAGAAAAACTGCTCCCCTAAGATGAGAGAAACATTCCCAGATGAACTAATGCTGATGGAATCCATTGTTATTAGATCTTCCTCAAGAGGAGGGATCAAGGGATTCTCTGTATGAAACAACATAAGATGTGAAAATATAAAGCTCACTGGTTAAAGTAAATAAACAGTCTGACTAATACAGAAATAGTATAGAAATTACCTGCCTCTTTCATACAAAAGCTGAAAGCAAATATATAAAAAAATGTAGTTCCAATAATGTTAATTTATTATTAAATTATTAAAAGGCTATAATGTATAACACCAAGAGCATAAAAGATGTTGGAGGAGGGGAGTAAAGTGTAGAGTTTTGCATGTGGCTAAATTTAAATTATTATTTACTTAAAACAGAATATTATAATTGTGTTTTATGTAAAGTCTTAAGATTAATTAAAGGGAAAATTTTCTCTAGTATGCACACAAAAGATCAGACCAAAGGAATTAAAATCTGCTACTATAAATTTTAGAAAATCATAAAGGAAGACGGAAATATTGAAAAAAACAAAGGAATTACAAAATAATCAGTAAACAAGTTAAAACATCAACAAGAAGTCCTTATAAATCAATCATTACTTTAAATGAAAAATAATAAATTCTCTAACCAAATGATGCACAGTGCCTGCAATTAAAAATGATCAATCAAGCCGGGCGGTGGTGGTGCACGCCTTTAATCCCAGCACTCGGGAGGCAGAGCCAGGTGGATCTCTGTGAGTTCCAGGCCAGCCTGGACTACCAAGTGAGTTCCAGGAAAGGCGCAAAGCTACACAGAGAAACCCTGTCTCAAAAAAACCAAAAAAAAAAAAAAAAAAAAAAAGATCAATCAAATATTCTTTACTATTTCTTCAAGATCAAAAAATATGTTGCATACAAGAGACTATTGTAGCAGGGCTGCCTAAGAGTGTATCAGGCAAGATAGCCTTCAAGTCCATAACTATGTAATAACATCAATGTCTTTGACAATGAGTCAATCAAGAGAATTCAATATATATAAATAAGTGTGTCCTGAACATTGGAGTATTTACTATACCACAAATATTGACAGATCTTCATGGAAAATTTTACAGAATACAAAAATATTTGAAGTCTCCAATAACTCACTTTCAATAATGGATAGATAATACAGACCAATATCTCTAAAAACAATTAGATCAGGGCTGGAGCAATGGCTCAGTGGTTAAGAGCACTGGTTGCTCTTCCAAAGGACCCGGATTCAATTCCCAGCACCCACATGGCAGCTCACAACTGTCTGTAACTCCAGTTCCAGGGGATCTGACACCCTCACACTAATGTACACAAAATAAAAATTAAATAAATTAAAAACAGTTAGATCAACATGGAAACAGTAGACTTAAAGACATTCTAGACCAGATGGTTATAAACATTCACAAATAGATCATCGCTTCCAACAGCAGCAGATTACACAATCTTCTATAGCATATGTAGAACATTATTCAGGAATACTGAAAAATTGTGTGGATACTAGAATGATCTCAAATGCAGATCATGATGGTAATTCAGTAAGATTCTTGACTGCCGCCCCACCAACACATCAAGATGAACTGCTATTCATGTACCGAACTATCTTTACAAGAGCTAAGGAAACTCTTTTGAGAAACCACAATGTCTGTCATTAGCACAAAAACTTAAAGAGGTGATGCTGATGACAGAGGCAGATGCTTGGTCACCCACTCAGGTTAGAAATGTGCCAAGCCTTCATTCAGTTTTAAAGCAGTCCAAGATGGAAGCAGATGTACCCCTTTAGGGAGTAAGAAGAGAGTCAATCTTGACTTTGGATTTGAAATCCACTACCAGGACTGCTACAACGAAATCCTATTTTGGGAAAAATCACATAAACACTACTCTCCCAGCCAACACTGAAGGATGAAGCTACTGAAACTGTTAAGCCAAGTGGTTCCTGGTTACCTTACCTCACAACCATGGGCAGCAGAGCAGGGAGCAAGTCTCTGAGAACAGTGCCAGGCTTATTGCCATGAGACACAGCGCATAGTAGACACCGAAGGCCACATATACAAGCCAGAATTTACACTTGGAACCTAACAGGTCCTGCCATCAGGCTGAGCCCTTTGTTGTGGTATAACAGACTCAAGCTTTGGCCTGTGTAATTTCCAGCCTTGGAGTAGGTAGGAGGCATCTGCCATATTCCTGAGACTGCAAGCCTCTGGCTGTGACATTCTGTCACGATGCAACTTAATAATAGCCTTTGCGTCCAAGGGATTGTCTCCTTCACTTGTTCCTCCAACTCTGGGTGGTAAAAATATCACCATGCCAGTACTTGTAGATAGGATTCCACAGCTGCCTTGGCACCAAGCCTGGATACCAATGGGATGGAGTCCTCTATGGGTCTACATCACTGCCAGCTATGGCCTGGCTCCCAGTGTACCTCAACACTCAACAGAACTCAGGTTCTGTTCTTGTGAAACTCAGACATATCCTTTAGAGCCAGTGTAGGTGGCCGAAGGACTGCCTTTTCAAACACCACCCAGCCCCAAGCAGCACAGCAAAACAAGACCCGGTTAACAGAAGTAGGGCAGTACACTATGTGCAAGACTTTGTACTGGATCTTAGCGCTGGACTGGTGAAACCTAATGCCACACAGACCCTTTATAGTCTCATTCCTAGCCCTGCCTGTGGATGAGATGAGACCACTAGGCCCTCTTCGTTCCCTAGGCCTGTGCTGGCCATGGAGGGCTACAAGCTCAAGGTGGGACAAAGTTTGGTGGCGCTTGTAGCCACAGATGTGATACCGGAGCTGAGATTGGCCTTTCCCAGAGCCAGGCTACATCCTGCAGTGACTTACTAAGCCTGTGCCCCAGGGAGTCTTTTGGAGCCAGTACTTCTAGATCTGTAATTCCCAACTCAGCTCTACCTCTTGGGTGAAAAGAAGTTTTACTATGATATCCTGAGTTTTTTTGTTTGGATGGTTAAAATACCAGTAGTCTATGATTTGATTTTCAAATAAAATCAACTTAAATTATCTTTGATCCATATTAAAAAAAAACCACATTGGCCTAGAACTGTTATACAGACTGCTCTGAGGATCAGTTTCCCTTTCAGAGTTCTCTCTTCTACTCTTTACTCCCAGGGTTTCAAAACGTTGAGCAAGTAAACATCTCAGAAACGCCTTTCAGTTCTAAAGTCAGCTGGGAGGTGGTGGTGCCTGTTTTTAACCCTAGCACTCAGGAGGCAGAGGCAGGTTGATCTTAAGTTCGAGGCCAGCCTAGTCTACAGAGTGAGTTCCAGGACAGCCAAGACGACACAGAGAAACCCTGTCTCAGGGGGGAAAAAGTTCCTAAAGTCTATGGCTGCGAAAGTGTTTATTTACAAACTGAAATAGACTTTCAAGCACTGAGACTCTCAGTGGCCTAAACCCGTGATCTACCACATTCTCTTCTATATGAGTCAATGTTTTTCATGTGTAGCCTGAAAAACCTCATCTCCAGGAAATCATTCACACACACAAATTATAATATTAACCACGTATTTTTTGTCTTATTGATCCTTGCCCTTTGGCAATTTAATTATAGGATCAAAATGATTAAGGATCAAAAATGGCTCCATGTTTATCACTCATTATTGTGGTAGAACTCCCCCTTCTCTGTATTCTTGGGTTTCATCTTTGAATTAAATTTTAAGCCCCAATGTATCATTGGTAGTCGCCTTGTAGATGCACACCCACCTACAGTTCATGTAGGTATCTTGTAGATGTCTACTGTCTTAGTTAGGGTTTCTATTGCTATGAAGAGACACCATGACCATGGCAATTCTTATAAAGGAAAAACATTTAATTAAGGTGGCTTACATTTTCACAGGTTTAGTCCATTGTAATCATGGTGTAACATGGTGGCATGCAGGTAACATGGTGCTGGAGAAGTAGCTGAGAGTCCTACATCTTGACTTGAAGGCAACAGGAAGTGATGTGAGTGTCACACTGAGGGAAACTTGAGCAAAAGAGACCTCAAAGGCCAACCCATCATGGCATACTTCCTCCAGCAAAGTCACACCTACTCCAAAAGTCGCACCTCCTAATAGTGCCATTCCCTTTGAGGGTCATTTTCTTTCAAACTACCACACACACCAACCTACATTTGTGGCTCAAGGATTTCAGATAGACACTCCTGCAGTCTGAGTTTGTCCCTCTGTGATTAAATTTTGACTGCTTAGGAGTAATGCTAGGTTTGAGAAGGTATTTCCTATTAGGGATGCAGCCATCAGGCTTTAGGTGGCCTACTCTATATGGGTATTTCAGCTGTAAACTGACTTTAGAGCTTTCTCAAAGAGGGCTGGTCCTGGCAGTAGAGACTCTTGTTTGTGCTCGTAGGCAGTTGCTGCAGACTCAGCCTACCCATCGGAAATCACTGAATGGATGTAACTTACCAGCAACTTTGAACCGCTGTGTTGAATGGATTCCAGACTACTAGAAATCCTGGTTGCTAACTGGATGACTTAGTCATGCTGTAAGAATAGAGAGGGTATGTCTTCCTGTTGCTCCGTGCTTTTCTCATTACCCTCCAAATTTAATTGCATCTTTCCCAGATTGTCCATTTGAAATGCAATCATCTTTGGAATGGAGGCTGCTGAGACAACTGAGCTGGGTTTGAGCTCCAGCAGGGGAAGGTAGTAACCCTGGATTCTGAATAAGAGCCTACCAGTAGTGGCTCTGAATCAGTTTTCACAGAAGAGTTTATATATCTGTTTTTTCAACTCACAAGAATGACCAGGAGCTGGAGGCATTGCTCAGCAGTTAAGAACACTTGTTGTTCTTGTAGAGGACCTGAGTTCAGTTCTAGTTCTAAGGAATCTGATGCCTTCTTCTGACCTCCACCAGCACCAGGTATGCTCATGATTTCATACATACAGGCAATACACTTATACACATAACATAAAAATAAATTAATCTAAAAAGTGGACAGGGGTTAAATAATCCATGACAACAGCAGACTTACTATTTATCAGTCAATGACATTTTAACCATGAAAGAAAAGGTCATCTTGGGAAAAGACAGTAGAGGTAGAACTTGTTTCACAGTAGAAAAAAGTGGTGCCTTTAGTATTTAATGCTCTAATTGGCCCCTTCGATTCTGCAAGTATATAACTCTGCAAGCATATACCTCTTAGTATTTCATTATAATGGTTACTTTGAACCAGACTTTTTTTTGCCATGTATACACTACTGATTATAATAATAGTCCTGAAAATACTTACTTGGTGTATCACAGATAAGAAGAAGCTAATGTACTCCCACTAGAGTGATTTGCTCATATGAGCCCCAGAAAGCAATGCGGCAAAACTCTCGACAAAAGCCTTAAGTGGGATAATATTCTGTCAATGAAAAAGTTAGGAATACTCAGCACGTCCTACCACAGGGAAGGGAATAAAACTAGCTTTCTGTCATTTTTCTCAACTTACTACAACCTCAAGTGATACTTTCAAATACTTATTTCCCTCATAAAGTTGAAAGAATCTCTGTTTTCCTAAGTATTAAGCTTTATGAACAGGATGGGAGAAGGCAGGGCTATATAAAATTAAAAGGACAACAGGAAAGAACCCCACACCCTCTGTATTTCTCCCTCAGGAATGTCAGAACATCACTTATACCTGCTAGCTGTGACATCATAAACTTGTAAACATTGTCAGGTCTCAGCTTGAAGACATCAGACACCCCCTTCCAGGTGGACTATTTTTCTCATCCAAGCCATGAACATTCTTGAGTTATGCATACACCCTGTTTCCAAGTCCTCACCAGCCATTCTTTCTTCAGACCCACACAGTTTGGCCTTTGCTCACATCAGTCCACTTAAACTGTCCTCACTAAAATCATCAATATTTCCTACCACACAATTAAACCTGCGTTCTTCAATCTCAGGTTAGAACATTCCTGTCTCTCAGCCCCTTTAGTAAGCATCTATTACTGATTTGTAAATGTCACCGTCCTCGAGGGCTCTATCAAAAGCTTGTTTACTCAGTACCCACCCTTAGTTGATATTACCCATTTATGTAATTTTATACTGCATCCCCATGACCCATAACTTTAAATTCACAAAACATCCATTTTGAGTTGTACACTTGCTTACTTAAAGGATGAGGCTGACAGAGGCTGTTTGCTCCAGCACTGTCTCGAAACATGGCTTCCTAGCTACTCTGGCTGTGGAGGAGAGACTGGAACATACAGGAGCTTTGTGTCATCTATGGCAGGAAGAAACTAATTTTACCTTCTCTCTATAGCATCAATCAGAGCTAGTTACATGAATTTGTAACTGCAGTGGAGTCAGGAAGGGAAGAAGCTAGTGAGCCAGGTATTGGTGAGCACAAATTGTATACATCAGAAAAGAACTACCATGGACTTTTCTTCTTCCCAAACTTATCAATAATATTCTAAAGGGCATTTTGGTCTAATTTTCTCCATCACTGCTTATGGGAGAGCATTTTTTAAAAATCAAATTAATGGAAAGGTTTTGCTTCTTCAGGCTCTATCTCAGTGAGACTCTTTTCTCAGGTGAGTCTGGGTTGTTTTCAAGTTGACAAATTAAAATTAACCCTCAGGTAGAATCAGACACTTTCTTTTGTTGGTGTTACTGCTGAGTGCAGAGCCTGCCCACCAAAATTCTATTTAAAGAATTGTTTTTGGAAACAGATAATGGGAGTGATTCAAGAAAGCAGTTGAGACTTCAGGGTTTGTGAGCTGGATCACTTTCAGCGTGTTGGCAATGAGGTCCTTGTCACTAGTAAATGGAACACGGGCATCTTTTGACATTAGGTAGATGACTAGGTATTGAAATTCTTCACTGGTGAGTCATTGAAAGTAAGCTGCTGGAATGGCTAAGATCAAAAACACTGAGGACAGCTTATGTTGGAGAGGATGTGGAGTAAGGGGAACACTCCTCCACTGCTGATGGGAGTACAAACTTGTACAGTCACTTTGAAAATCAGTATGGTGGTTTATCAGAAAATTGGAAATCAACCTACCTCAAGACCCAGCAATACCACTTTTAGGCATATATTCAAAGGATGTTTGTTCAACCATACCATAAGGACATTTGCTCAACTATGTTCATAGCAACATTATTCGTAATAGCCAGAACCTGGAAACAACCTAGATGCCCCTCAACTGAAGAATGGATGAATAAAATATGGTACATTTATATAATGGAGTATTACTCAGCGGTAAAAAAACAATGGCAACATGAAATTTGTAGGCAAATGGATGGAACTAGAAAAAATCATTCTGAGTGAGGTAATCCAGACCCAGAAAGACAAACATGGTATGTACTCACTCATATGTGGATAGTAGATACAAAGCAAAGGATAACCAGGATGCAGTCCACAGGTCCAGAGAAGCTAGGTAAAAAGGACCTTAAGAGGGATAGGAATGGAAAGCCCCAGGAAGGTGAAATAGTCAAGATCTCCTGAGTAAACAGAGAGGGGGTAAAAAGGAGGGGATGGGAGTGGGGAGCATGAGGGATCAAGATGGCTGAGTTGGGGGAAGGATGGAGTGGGAGAGCAATGAAAGAGATACCTTGATAGAGGGAGCCATTATGGGCAAGGGAGAAACCTGGTGCTAGGGAAATTCACAGGATTCCACAAGGATGACCCCAGCTAAGACTCCTAGCAACAGTGGAGAGAGTGCCTGAATTGGCTTTCCTCTGTAATCAGATTAGTGGCTACCCTAATTATCATCATTGAACCCACATCCAGTAATACCTACATCCGGTAACTGATGGAAGTAGATGCAGTGATCCAAAGCCAAGCACTGGGTTGAGCTCTTGGAGAGAAGTTGAAGAGAGAGAGGAGGAATCATATGAGCAAGGGAGGGTCAAGATGATGATGGGGAAACCTACAGAGACAGCTGACCCAAGCTAGTGGGAGCACACAGACTCTGAAATGACAGCTGGGGAACCTGCATAGGACCGAACTAGGCCCTCTGAATGTGGGGAACAGTTGGGAGGCTTGATCTGCTTGTGGGGCCCCTGGCAGTGGGACCAGGACTTGTACCAGGTGTATGAACTGGCTTTTTGGAGCCCATCCCCTATGGTAGGATACCTTGCTCAGCCTTGATGTAGAGGGGAGGGGCTAGGCCCTGACTCAACTTGGTATGCCAGACTTTGTTGACTACTCAAGAGAGGCCTTACTCTCTCTGAGGAGTGGATGAAGGGTGGGATACACGGGGAGGTGAGGGTAGGTAGGAGAAGGTGAGGAACTGGGGATGGTATGTAAAATTAAAAAAAAATTTAAATACAAACATTTTTAAAAAGTAAATTGCTGAATGAGACTGGTATTTACTCCTTGGTAGGAGTTATGAGTCCTTTGAAAAAACAGGAACTCTAATGGCATTGAGAATGGATGGGCACTGTTAGGCTCACAGTTACCTTGGAAAGCAATAAATGAAACACTGTGGGTGATTAAACACCAAATGTGAAAGCCAGAGGACTTTCCTGATGACTAATAAACACTCCTGTGTGTCAGAAAGGCAGAAAGAGCAGAGGGCCCAGCTCTTAGTGGTGTAGCCGAGTCCAGGAAAGGTTATATGTTCAACCAGTGCAGGCAGGTTATGCCAGGATCACAGCATGGTTAGGAAAAATGTAGGACCCAGGCACATGGCCATAGATTATCTTAATGATCTCCTCCTTTAAGTTTTGCAGCCCTGACCCTCTCTGAAAATGCAGAAGCAGACACTCTCCTTGTTCGAATGCAAAGTATTTCTCCATACGGCTTCATGTGCTCCTTCAGGACTTGTCTTTATCTTTTATTATGGCCAATAGGTGTATAATTAGAGCTAACTCTTAATCAGGCCAGCCAGGATGTGCTGGTCCTCATAAGGTCTAATATCTTCAAGAAGAGATAATCCTACTATTGTGTGTTGTTAGGTGTTGGAAGAGAATATGTAGGTCTGAACTAAGATTATTTACCCCAGGATGCTTTCTGTTGCTGTAATAAACATCATTGCCAAAAGCAACTTTGGGAGGAAAAGATTTGGCTTACACTTCCCTGTTACAGAGTTGTAAAGTGGGCTGGTTTCATTTGCAATCCATCACAACATGGACTCAACACATCCAGTGTTGGCCATTAGCAATGTCAAAAGATAATTGCTTGAGCAAAGAGCTCAGAGTCGCATGTTATCCTCCAGTTTTGGACCACTGACCTCCCTTTAGCTTACAACTATGAGTTGACTGTGAGAAGCAAAAACTCTGCGCTTGGTTTCTGAATGGGTCAGCTGAGTAGGAAGGTTAAAATGAAAGTGCATGGCAGCTAGTCACTAGGTATGCCTTAGCAGTGGTATCGAAAAAGGTTTTTTTTTTTTTCTCCCAGTGGGTGGAGTTACGGCAGTACCTTCACCAATGTGTCGTTCCCATCCCTTCATTACACACTACGTTATCTATTCTTCCGGGGTCTGGACAGCCTGGTAGGATAGTCACTGCCTATGAGACTGTACTACGTTAATGGGGGGCATTTCTCCTTATGTCATAAGCAAGAAGATAACTCTGCCTGAACTGTGTCTAACAAAGTAACAACAAAATTAGCTAGCATCTCTTTGAGTCACCGAAATTCATATCCTAAACTGTGATTAGTGTTTGCACTTGGTATGGAATTAGGTCAGGTGTATTTTGTATGTAGCATACATAAATAATATAAATAAAGTAATGAAACCCAAAGTCATTCTAAAACCTTCACAAACAAGTCTGAGTGGTGTAAGACTAGTACCACTTAATCTTCCGTACAAAACTGTTTTACAGCATCATTTCTCCAGGCTGGCATCTGGATGTCATTCTGTTCTTTTGTAACTCTTACACGGTTTTGCTTTCTAAAACATTTTATCCTTAGGGATGATTTTGAGAAGACTGAAATATTTGTTAGAAAATAAATAGTATTTGGCTAACTGAAAAATTACTTTGGCATTTCCTTAACTTATGTTTCAAACAATTAGATAAATTCTGGGTTTGCTGACAAATATATTTGACCATCTATTTGAATACCAGAACAAGCCAAACTTTCATTCAGCTTTAAAATGCAGCTCACGTTCAAATTCATTGTTGCTACATATTTGTAATTACTTCTTCTTTTTAATTAGTCTCAAGTTAATTAATATGTTTTAAAAATTCAAATGCCTCCTACATTCTTTCCTTTCCCTCTCCAGTAGTGTTCTTTGATCTCTGAGGGAGGGACCTAATGGAGACTTTCAGTTTAGACTCTTTCTCTGCATAGTGTCTGGCTGTGGGTCTGCACCTGCTCCCACCTGCTGCTGGAGGAAGCCTCTTTTATGACTGGACAAGGCACTGATCTATGAATACAGCAGAATATCATTAGCAATCATTTCACTGATTTTTTTTCCGGTTGTGTTTGGTTCTACCCTAGGTCTCTGGGCTATCCAGCCTTTGTCTAGTTCCTGACCATCCCAGCGGTGTAGGGCATGGCCTCCCTCTCTTGCCATGGAGCTCAAGTTAAACCAACTATTATTTGGCCACTCCCACATGTTCTTCATCACCTTTGCCCCAACACATCTTGCAGGCAGGTGTGTCTCTGACTCGTTTGCCTGCTCTTGGAACTCTTCTCTTACTGGGTTGCCTTGTCCAGCCTCGATGTGAGGGCCTTTGCCTTGTCTTATTTTGTCATGGTTTGTTGTCTTCTCTTGGAGGCCTGCTTTTTTTCTGAAGAGGAAACGAAGGGGGAGTGGGTCTGGGGGAGAGGGGAGCTGTGGGTGGGGAGCTGGAAGGAGTGGAGGGAGGGGAAACTATGGTCAGGAGGAACTGTATGAGAGAAGAATCTATCTTCAATTAAAAAAAAAAACAACAACAACCAAATGCCATTTTCTTTTTTTTTAGTGCAAAATAAATGATTTTAATTCTTAGCTTTTTAATGGAAGCACAGTTGTTCATTTAAAATATTAAATATTAGTCTTCAAATGCCATTTTCAAAGAACATCCATACTTTTAGAACTGTTTGACAAAGCTATATGTTCCATTATCGTCACGACAAAAATATGGGAGGTTTCCTTCCATGGTACAGGTAATAAAAATCAACAATATCATGATGTTTAAAAAGTACTATTTGAGGGCTTTCAAGATTGATTAGTGGGTTAAAGCACTTGCTGACAAGTTTGATGACTTAAGCTAGATCCCTGGAACCCACATGCTGGAAAGAAAGAGGTAATTAGCATCCACAAGTTCTCCTTTGATTCCATACACATGGCATTGCGTGTGTGCATTCATACACATATACACATAAAATGAAGAGTATTATTTGAGAGGCTCGGGAGATGACTCAGTTAACAAAGAGCTTGCCACACAAGCATGAGAACCCAAGCCCGAGCCTCAGCACCTATGTTAAAAAAAAAGCTGCCTGTAGTGTTTGTAATCCCAGCACCACAAAGGCAGAATAGGGGCTCGGTGGACAGCCAAGTGCAGCTGAATCCATGAGCCCTAGTGTTAGTGAGAGAGACCTGACTAAAAATATAAAGTCGATGTCTACTGCGTTGGCTCCTGCTGTCCACATGTGAACCCTCCCTCTCAATTCTAAAGTTTCTATCAAGTATTTCAAAAACCACCAAGTCATGAAATATAAAAATAAAATAAGCATCTAAAAGTTATATTTTTTCAGAAGCAAGGATTACTTTAAAATAGCTCAGGTTTAGAAAAGAAATCATAAAATACATATTTCTTAAAAGTAAAATGGCAAAACCACCATAAATGTGTCATTGTTTATTGCATTATGTTTCATTTCATGTGTAATAAAACTCCTTTAAGGAAACCTAATTTAAAAAAAATCACAACTACTATCTTTGTATAGATTTGTAGTGATTGTTTGTGTAAGAAAAATGAGAAATCTATGTAGTTTCCCCAAATAATCCTGCATGCAGTGTTAGCCTCTGGCCTTTTTAGAGCAGTGACTCAAGGCAGAGAGAATCTATTTCTTTCGTGAAAAGAATTAATCAGCATAAAATAAGATATGAATGCTCTATGACTTATTCACAATTTGTAACATCTTGAGTATTCTCATTAAAACATATGTCATGCAGCCTCCCATGTAACAGGGTGACCTCTATAAGCTCAGTAAGGTACTCAGAGACAGGTAGGCAAAAATGGCAATAGAATTTTTTATATATATCTGTCAAGAGTGTAAATGACTTCTTATGTTCTATAAGTAAAATATTTTGCACATTAAATATTTAAAATTTTATGATGTAATAAAAATACTTTTTTCATAATTGAATTCCTTTCATTATTAAAGACAGAGCAGCACTTTGTGTTTGTAAAGGGGGGTGTGCAGGTCGTCTGGGTGGACGGCTATATTTTTGTCTAACTTTCCCTGTGGGATTGTTATGTCTTTTAGACAGACTAAGTTTTGCTGTACCCCAGTTGATAGGAAGATTTAAATCTTCTGTAGGTAAGGTACTTGATCTTTTGTCTTGTCTCATGTTAGTATCAAAAGATTTCTTTGCATTATAGTTCACATGTTCACAACCTCTGGTTGTTTTTTGACTCTGACCAGTGCAGTAGTTTTCATAGACTTGTGGGCTTCTCCTTCCAGTAAGACAGATACTATTCTTATGAGCAAGGGAGGGAAGAAATGTTTGAGATGATATTTGTCCCAATGACCCAGTGGCTGGATCTTGCAGATGTGTGGAGAAATGTTGACCAACTTTATATCCATAGACTAATTTTCTTGAATCTGAATTATCTAATTTGACTGAGCATAGGTCATCTATTGTTAAATTCTGATAGTTGTCTGATGGACTTTGAAATGTAGCCAATGTTTGAGAATTACACTGAGGAATGCTAGGTAAAATTCTAGTTCTATTTCGTTGTAAAACTAACCCAGTACCAGGAATAAAAAGATTTGGCTCTTGCTGCTTTGACAAACAGGTGATGTCTTTGTTTGAAGCCGACTGATGTGTTTGTCCATCCAAGGTGGCGCCTTTCCAGATCAGAGGGTTGTATATGACTTGTCTGTCTATAGGGCACGCATTGCACTTGTAGAATAGCCAATTGTCAATACATTTCCTGTGAAACTTGAAACAAAATGTTGCAAGTTAATCAGATCTACAGTAACACAACTTACATAAAAATTTCCAGCCTAGTTGTATATTGAAACTATTGAGCAAAGAGGAAGATATTTCTAACTTATCAAGTTTAATGAAAATATTTTTGAACAAGTTCATTAGTAAATATAATGCCTGTACTGACTGATTTCCATTTCCACAGCAAAATGCTAAGCCCTTTATATATATTATCTTCATAAGTTGGTTAGAAACTCACCATTTAAGGTATTTTTCATGCTAATTATTTCTAATGAAAGAAAACCCTTAAAAATTAAAAAGTTATAACCAACTAGAATTGAAAAAATGAGTCTAACAGTTATGAATGCAAAATAACACATAGTTTTGGTTACAAAAAACACTATCAGAAAGTTGAAGTGTGACTTTAAAGCTCTACATGTTTATTTAAGTGATGTTATTTTAGGAAAAATATGATTATTAACTATGGCTGACAAGTGACATTGGACTTCAATTCTAGTGAGTCCATATGAATAATTTTCAATAGTACAATAGAATCCAAGGTTTTCTTGAGTCAGAGATAATAAGTCTAGTGAGTCCTTGTGAATAATTTTCAATTAAGGCACTTTGATTTCATCTAGAGAACTGTAAAACCACATGGTGCAATTCTAAGATTCTATAGACATTTTTCGTGTCACATGTAATGAAAGTACATAAAAGAATGCAGCTAAAATGCCATTTATCCTAAGTAGATGGCATATAAAGAAGCAAGGTTTCCTCGGTGCAAATTTGTCATGAGGGACAAGCTACATCCTCTGCAACATCTTGTCCATATGTGCTGTGGCAGTGAGAAAGCATCTCGGCACAGAGCACAAGCGAAAATTGGAAAGGGAAACCTCAATGGCCACTTCACTCACGAGAAATGGCCCTTTAGCAAAAGTAAAACGAGAAGGACACAGCTTTTACCTTGTGAGTACATGGTAGCAGTCTTGTATATTGACCAAGACAAAATGACTTCAAACAAAGTCGACACTGGTACCCTGGAGCAAGCAGCTTGCTGTTCTTTGTAATCAGCAGGAGAGGCAGTGCCTTTACAACGTGTTTTGGTGTGCAAAACTGACTGAATGAAGACAGATAGAGACACCTGAGTGCCCACGTGTGATAACAGATGAGGACGCAATTCAGAGCACAAATTTTCTACATGCATAATACAATGGAACCCAAGGTTTTCTTGAGTCAGAGATAAGAAGTCTGTTGTACAGATCTTGAATCTGGTAGAGCCGACTTCATGAGGGACACATTGTAATTTAGCCACATCGAGTAGAAATATTAATGAGATTTTTGTTTATACTTTAAATTCAATAAAAGGACAAAAATCTGAGGGTCAAAAGCTGAAATGATTTCACTTCTTAGTATATAGTTAGACATAGGTTTAGAAAATACAACCTAATTTACTTGTCAACTGGTGAAGTGGACAAGAGTAAGCTCAAATATTCAAGGGTACGGATGTCAATTGGTAGATGACAATTGGTGAGAAAATTCATTGGGGGGGGGTACATGCTTACTCCAATATTCTCAGAATAACAGTGCAACTTAAAAAGTACTGGCTAACATCAAGGTATTCAGTGCCGTTAGCAAGCGGTAAAACAGACAAAATGGTGTTTACAAACAATAGCACATTTAAAGGAGATATTTTGGATCATATTCACATAGTCTACAGAAAAGTTAACATTTTGTGTTATCTACAGATAAATGCCCACAACGATATAAAATTATTCCTGTTCAAAAATGAGAGAACATGCAGAGAGAAGTAAAGTTTGTATTCCCAAAGCCATCTGACAGCCTGTACTTGACCAGGACTGGATTCGAGCAGGCTGACTCAAGTCTCTTGCTCTTCCGTGGGGTGTGAAATGTTACTTGGGATACATATGCAATTGTTCAACAAATATGAAACCAAGGAACACATATAATCCATTCAAATAAAAAACTGCCAGGCGGTGGTGGCACACACCTTTAATCCCAGCACTCGGGAGGCAGAGCCAGGTGGATCTCTGTGAGTTCGAGGCCAGCCTGGGCTACAGAGTGAGTTCCAGGAAAGGCGCAAAGCTACACAGAGAAACCCTGTCTCGAAAAAACCAAAAAAAAAAAAAAAAAAAAAAATTATTCAGAGACCCTGTGACATAAGAAGTGTAAAGCTGAGACTCTCACCCTTGCTTTTCCTGAAGAGGTGTATTTTCTTCTCCCTCATTTTTAATATCTAAATATTTTACAACATCTGATTTTTTTTCAACTAATCTCCATCTTTGGTTTCTCTTCTGAAATAGGTGGAAAATGAGTAGATGTTATTTTGTAAGCCATAAAAAAAATTGTTTTCTGATTAAATTATCAAGGTTGCATATTGATAATATAATATTGTAAAACGCTCATTATAAGAATATCTACTTTATCACATCAAAATTGTAAATTACTAGTCTATCTCCTGTCCTACTGTGAGGCTACTAGAATGACTTTTATGTGTATGAATGCTTTGCCTCACCTATTTCTGTGTACCACATACATGCCTGGTATCTATGGAGGACAGAGCAGGACACTGGATCCCTTGGAACTGGAGTTACAGGAGTGTTCTGAGTCACTGTATGGATCCTCCAGAAGAGCAGCAAGTATTCAGACCTTAATCACTAAAAAATCTCTCTCCTTTTATTTTATAAGTTCTGAGGCAGGATTTCCTAAGTTGTGCAGGTTGGCTTCAAATTTGTAATACTCAGCCTTCTGAGTAGCTAGGATTATAAGCATGTACTCCCATGCCCAACATTACTACTGCTCCTCTTCCTATTTTCCTTATTTAATCTAGTATTCTCTCTATCTCTGTCTCCCCATCTCTCTCCCTCTCTCCTTCTCCTTTTCTCTCCCCCCGCTTCCCCCACCCTGCCCCCTGCCATGCATGTAAATGCGATGGCACTTGCATTGAAGACCGACATTAAATTACAGGAAGAGATCCTCTCTGTCTACCATGTAGGTCCCAGGGATTAAACTTGAATCACTAGGCTTGACAGCAAACACCTTTACCCACTGAGATACTTTGCAGGCTTGCCCAGTTCTTCTTAATATAAAAATATCAATTATAATCACAGGTGTTTTATTTTATGGTAAGAAAAAGGTAGCATTATTCAGCATCAGGATATATATATCATGCTAGGTTTCACTAAGTAGTTCAGACTAGCCTCAAACATATGACTGTCCTGCCTTAGCCTCCTGAATGCTGAGATGAAGGTCTGTGCAACCACACCTGACTTCCGGAGATGCTTTTAAAATGTATAGTTCAAAGGATGCCTGGAAGTTCTATGTATTATGATTGTGGGCATGAGAAATTTTAATTGAAAATCATAATGATTATCAGAAATGTTATGATAAGCCTGCCCACAGACTGGGGGCTCTATAATTCATTTTCAGGCTGAGGGCTACAGTGCCTGTTCTTAAGGTTTCTTCGTGATACAGTGCTTGTTATTTTATAAAGTATCAGTACAAAAATTGGTTGCTTTGTGCACACAAGAGAATTCTAAAAAGTAATTTTTAAATTAAAAGTCTATTAGTTCATTCCAGAGTGTCATGCACTTTTTGTGCTCCTAGATTTACTGATCTTTACAACATGACAAATGCCACATTCAGTTTAAGTGCGCACCTTACCTCACGGAATGCGAAAGCGTGGGCAAGATGGCAGCAGCTGTCGAAGCATTCTTGGCATAAGTGATACTCCACACACTCAGTGCACCTGAAATACAGCACATCAGAACATGAGAGAGAAAAACCCAGTCATTGCCATGGTGTTGACTCATCTTCCTGCGAATGATCCACACATGGCAAAATCCACTGTGGTTACACTGTAAGTTCATTTCCTATTGCTTCTGTAAGATTGTCTATAAGTTTGTTAGCTTAAATAACACTCATTTGTTATCAGACAGTTCTGTAGAATGGAAGCTTGCTGAGTCTCAAAAGAATAAAAATAAGGTGCTGGGCTGGCTGTGTCACTTTCTGAGGCTTCGGAGGAGCATTGTTTCCTTGGCTGTACCACATTCTAAAGGCGGCTTACACTTCCTAGCTGTGGTCCTGACTCCATTTTTTTATGTAATTAACGGCACTATCTGCCATTCTTCCATAGCCATATTTCCTTGTCACTTTCCATGCTCTCTTCAACTTTCAAGAGCCCTTGTGATTATATTGGGCTTATCCAGGTTGGAGTCATCTTATTTAAAGGTTAATTAATAAGAAACCTTAACTCTGTTGCAACTTTAATTCCCCCTGACATGTAGCCAGACATTCAAATTCTGTGATAAGCCTGTGGATATGCTTGGAGACTTACTATTTTGCCTCCTCCAAGTCCTTTCTATGATACTTTTCCAGACCAATTTAGGCCCCATTGATTTCTTTCTCTAGCGTCCCGTGGGACCTAAGCTCATCAACGTATGATTTGTCATATGTCAACGCAGCACTGACTTCCAGTTGTTTCATGAAGGATAGGGTTACATTTAGCAGGAATCTTTGACCACAGAATCATATTCTTTTTTCCTCCCCACAAAAAGATAAATGTATGAAGTCTCAACAAAAGCTATTAACATAATTTTAAAATGTAGCTTTTCACAGAAGCCCATTTTCAAGCTTATACTATTAGCAAAAAATTTTACCACATAGGATTTCAGTTTACTTGCTACAAAATTCACCAAATAAATATTGTGAGCATTAGACAAACAGGTTTATTTATAAATTCAATTTTTCTAATGTTTAGAAAGCTGTTTCCCTGAGAAATAAGAAAAATATGTCCTCAGATGTTTCGGAAGACCTGAGTATTAATTTATTTATTGTTACTACTCATATGTATAGTTCCTTAGTAATTAATATCACAACCCAGCAATGCTGCAGTTCTCTTGATACATCAGAGTAGGCTGGGATAAAAACAATAACTCTGCACTTTAACATACTTCCAATGTTTTACGAACTAGCCTAAAGGATGAGTCAGCTGCGTCATGACACACTGATGGAGAGGAGACTATTGCTTATATTTCACAGAATTAGATTTTTGGATTGTCTGAAACGTTTGATTACTTGAACAAAGAGTGGAAGATGGAGTCACACATGTCACACATGCAGCTTTTATTTGTAATCGAAGAATAAGTTGTTACTAGTAGTTAGCCAAATCCACAGACAAGTCATGAGAAGCCATCCTCAGATGAGACTGAGCGTGGAGCAGGGAAGCATGATACAGAGTTACCTTAGCCATTTCTGAAAGGACAGTCCACCAGGGCAGAAAACAGACAACACCCTGCAGAGGAGTTGACCATCCTCCACAAATCCACGACAGCAGTGTTTGACCGTCTCTTATAGAATCAGCTGAGCCACACATTAACCCTTTGAGGGACACCTGAGTACACGGGCCAGGAATTTCCTGCTTTGTCCCATGGCTGCTCTTCACAGCCTTCTCTCTCACATTCGGTATTTGGTCCCTAACTGTTCCAGTCCACTTTTCATGAAAATGATGGAACTGTCCACACAACAGCTGCCAAAGACCGACATTCCGGAGCTAGCCCACCTCATGCTAAATGTCTGTACAAGTTCTGTCCTCCTCTTGCTCAAGCTAGATGGCTCTCAGGGGCCCTGTCAGGACAGCCATTTTCCCATACTGATGTCCATGAAAATGATTAATTTCCTTCTGTGTTGCATAGAAAACAGGATTAAAATTGAAGAAAAAAAAGGTATAAAGTACGACTGGGATGAAAAAAAAACCATTCTGGTTTTATCGGAAAGTTAAAAAAAATATTTAATTTGGCTCATCATAGTAAGTACATTGATATATTTCAGAAAAATTGTAATGAAGATTGAAACAAAACATTTTTTTAAAAAAATATATAACTTAAAATGTTGTTCAAGAAAACATAGTTACCAAGGCATAGCAGTTGTGTAGTAGTGGCAATTATAGGAAGGTTTGGGGGTTGTACATAAAAGAGTCAAACTTTTTTCTCTACTAATAGCATTGCTTTTGTTATCACTGAGGTGAATATGAATGGAAACAAAGCCAATACTCAAAGTAGATGGTATACAGTCTGTAATTTGCGGCAGGTGGAAATGGGTGGAAAATTCAGGCAATCTAATCAATTACTATTCTATTACTATTAGGAGACTTTGGCAATGACCCCCTCTCATCCACAGTCCATAGTGTTATAGGACGTGAGATATCTAGCAGGACCCTGAACATAGAAACTCAGCTGGGCCAAAGACATGAGAATAATGTCGGAGCTTCCAGATGCTGCTTCACCGTCAACCCATAGGAGAATGCAAAGCCAATGCTTCTGCGAAAGTGAGGGAAGAAAAACGAAGTCCCAAACCAGCTGTCATCGCACTAGGCAGATATGGAGGAGAGAAAGGGGGGCAGCTTAAAGATGCTCTAATGCTGATTATGACTCCGCTGGGGACTTACCTGTAGCACTTCCCCTCGATGGGTAGCTGTCTGCAGTTATTACAGGGAATTCCCAGGTGTCTGTCTGGTCGTTCTTTCTCAGACATAGTCATCAGTTTGTTAGAGTTTTTGAATTCCTCCAAGATAACTTTTAGCGGTGCAAACTCTTCCCTGCACAGCGGGCATTTTAACATGGAGCTGTTCAACACCATGTCTTGATAACTAGCTAAGATCTTCATGCATTTTATATGAACGTTATTGCCGCAGCCAAATCTATCAAAAATAAAAATTCAAGTTTATCACTCATTGTATGTATTTGTTAGAAACACTCATTTAAATTAAAAGTCTCTCTGGGACCATCTTTATTCCTTATAAAAATGCACTTTGGACAGATTTATAGATACAGCTGGATTACAAAGAGACAAAAATATAATTTGTCATCTTTATCAGAATTCCAAATACAAGATTTTCCCCATTTAAAGGGAATGGTAAAAAGTTTTACATCATAAAATGACGTTTCATTCATGAGGCTAGAATGAGAGCAGCTTCCACAGAAAGGAAAATTAAAGCTGCATTTTTAAATAGAGGGTGGCGTCCTACTCTCCTCTCTCTCTCTTGTTTTTTTTTTTTTTGAGAAATCATGTAGCACTTTCAACACTTGAGCAACCTCAGCTGGGAGAAATTATGTTGGGGAAGTAGTGAGTAGTTTTTCAGTATTCGATGGAAGCAACCACGTGGAAACGTGCAAAATAGGTGTAAACTATTTGGCAAGCATGCAAGAGAAAAAAATGAAAAGCTTTCCAGTAGCCAATGGCTGCTTCAGTTTTCGGAGTGTCATGGAAAATAGCATGAGTGACATTCTCTCAGTGAGGACTTTACTAAGTAAAAATTTGAACAATTTAAGTTAGAAGACAGAATTTCTTAAAATTTGAAAAGAACATTTACAACTTCAACGTAAAATAATATTTACATTTGGAAAATATTGTTGCAGTCATATATCATTCCCCTCCCCTCTATAAAGAAAAAAACAGGGGCTGGTGAGAAGGCCATGTGAGTAAAGGTACTTGGCGCCCAGTGACCTGAGTTCACACTGATCCCTGGAACACACAAGGTGGAAGGAGAAAAGAAATGTTTGCAAGTTGTCCTCTGACCTACAAACATGCCAAGGCATGTATGTGTTCCTACCTCCCCCAATCAATCAATCAATCAGTCAATCAATTAATCAATCAATGTAAAATAAACCTTTAAGGGCTTTTTAAAAAACCAGAAAAGTCTTCCTATTCTTCATTACTTAGAGCAAAGGGATGCATAACTGTGGAGTGATACTTTTAATTTTCACCCTTAAGACACAGCCTAGAAATATTTAGAGCAGTACGTCTCATGAGACACATATTAGGAAACAAAAGAACACAAAGGAAATAGGAATTAGGCACAGAGGAAGCTTTATTTTGTCTCTCAAGGAAACTCATAATGTAACTTCCTATGAATATTAGACTAGAATTTCCCTAAGACTTTAGAATCCAAAGATCAATCCATCACCTGCAGAAGGTGACGGGGAGTTTTTTCTCCAACAGCACCTCTTGACAAATGGGGCAGATGTCCTCTGCACTGATGTCCTTCTGTTTAAGGCAGCCATCTTCTTCCACACGTGCGTTCTTACCACTTGCTCCAAGCTGGGGAGTTTGAACCTGATGTATCCCCCGTAGCAAGTTATTTATTTCTCCTTCCACAAGACCCAACTGGAAAGCAGCTAGTGAAAAATATCAAAGCCTTAGAATTTGGTGGCAAGAAAGGAAACACAAAGATGTAATAGCAGAGTGAGTTATAATTATTTTTTTCAAATGCTGGAAAGATATTACTAGTTGGATTATCAGGGTCACACTGACCACTTCTTTGTGCTCTGTTTGGAAGAAAAATGGTTAGAAAAGAGTAATTTATTGCCTCCCCCACTTATTTCTCAAAATAGTCCAGGATGTATCACAGGCTTGAGATGTGACAATGGTAACCCTGGTTTTGACATCATAGTGACATTTTGGTCTTTTCATGTACCTGTAAACAAATACCTCATCAATATACAAGAGTATTAAAATAAGGGCTGGGGAAATGACTCATTAGTTAAGAGCACATATTATATTTGCAGAGGACAGAGGTTCGGTTCCCAGACCCTTGCGATTACAGCTCCAGGGATTCCAATACTCTCTTTTGGCCTCAGTGAACACTCCCCACCCCCCACCCCCATAGGGTATACACACAGAGACACAAACACATGCACATTTAAATGCGTTAAAATGAACAGTAGTAAGAATACAGAAAAGGAAAACAGGGGCATGTGAGTAGGTATGTTTGGCTGTTAGTTAAATGAGCGGATAATAGAGAGGTAGATTAGTTGTGCCTGTTTTCCTGTTTTAGTTTTGTATCCATAGAAAAGAGTGCTTTGGTTATCAAGCTCATGTCAGACGTGGGCAGTGTTCTGCAGGACAGCCCATTAGGCTCTGCTCTGCCTGTACCCTATGGGTGTACATTCTTGAGTTAGGAATTTTCTCCACCCCGCTGTTCTTACAACCCACTGTGTTGCTGATTGTATATAGTTTTAATCTTGGAACCCGAGATTCCTTCTCCCCGTCTGTGGGTCCTTCCCCTGCCTGCCCCCTCTCCCTAACAAAGCACAATTTAAACTCCAGTTGTTAGTCCCCCCGAGTTCTGTTTATTTTGTATACTTTGAATACACGTAAGTTAAATATTCTGTGCAGGAACGTGAAAGCTCTGTTTTCCTGGAAAGATTCCTCTCCAATTAAACACCAAAAAAGGAACAGAAAAAAAATATGGTATTTTTGTTTCAATAAAGAAACCTCGTTTCTTATCTGAGGTGACGTGGCAGGTGCAGGTGGTCTGTGGGAGGAAATCAACTTTAATTACCCAGGACTTGGAGGAGGGTTGTTTGTCATAGAGAAACAACAACATCTGCTTTCCTTAAAAAAAAAAAAAAAAAAAGAGTTTCACAGAAGCAGCTGCCCAGGAATTGTTCTGTGTGGTATAACACATATTAGAAAATAACAGAAACACTTACGATCATATGGAAAAGGTAATGTGGGAGACCAACAAGAATATTCTGCAAGGTAAGAACAGGCGGCCAGCCTTGTCAACCAACCTCAATTTACTACACAAATAAAATATCACTTATTTAATGTTCCTGTGGTCTTGTGATCATGAGGCAAATAGAGCCTTTGCATATTTATTAAGTTTTATTTAGTGTGTGCTCCTCCCTTATTTTTAACTCACTTCTTTTCCGACTCTAATGAAATTTTCGAGGCTATCACCCATCTCCATTTGCTATTTGGACTTCTCTATGTATAAATTATCCTTTGACTGATTATTGGAATGAAACTGAAAATTCTTTCAAAACATTTCAGAGATTACACTTCTTTGCAAATGTGCTCCTTATGTTTTCTCCGTGGCTTTATTAATTTTTTTAAACATATGGTTTCTTTGTGCTGTTAAACCTATTTCTTTTTTCTTTTCATGTGTGTGCATTGTTTCAATCCTTTCAAAGCTATCTTTTTTTTTTAATAATGGCAACAGTCTTTCAAATTTCTTTTGCTGGCTCTTCTATTGTTTTTGTTATTATGGAATCCACGTGTGGTTGTGTTGGTGCGGGTTGGAGGACACTGTTTGGCTTGAATTAAGCATCTCTGTATCACCACACAGTTGCCTCAGTAAATTATTGAGAGAAAACTCTTTCATCCTTCTTTCAAGTGAATTAAACCAAGAATAAGGCAGAGACATTAAATAAAATCTATTAAATAAATAATAATAAATGGAAGTGTAAATTTTCTATATTTAAAAAGCTATTTGGAGGCATTTTTGGATTTTCTGTATAGGATTGTTTGACGTGTGGTTGAGTGGAAACAATTCTCCTGCGTAATTTAGTAGTCGTGAATAATTGGCTAGGAATTTGCATCTGCTGTTCTTTTCATTTTGCATGACTTAGCCTGTTTGTCTAAAATTACAGTAATATTAACATGTCAAAATGTTTCTATATATCTTTATTTTTATTAGAGACTTAAATATGTAGTTAGTATCTTTAAGTTCTATTAAACATGAACCTAAAAACACAGAAAAATATTGATACACTTCTGAAATCAATGTAAATCAGTAAAAAGTACTTAAAAGAGCAATTTGCACGAGAAGCAAACAAAAGTTTTTAACATGCTATTAAAAATAATGATCTGTTAGGTTAGAAAGATCAAAACAAGAAAGCTTCATCTAAAAGAATATAAAAAGTAAAAATGAAATAAATTTTGAATAATAGGAGGTTCATTTTGATATACCATATTCAGTGGAACATTAGTCATTTGGTGAATTTATGACAAATACATAGACTTGAAGATAGGAAGTGAGAGAAATTGTGTGGGAAAAGCAGAATACAGAATTCCAACAAAACAGGTTTCTGTATATATACATGTTTATGTTTATATGCACATATATAAAATCATAAAAGCAACGTAGAAAATAAAGTTCCATATATTCTATGGTGGTAATTTGAAAGTTTTAATGTGTTTTTTATTTATCTATAGACAATTTAATAGAATGACAGATGATTTTGTATATCATTGCATTAAAAAAAAACCACTAGATGATTAAGTTTGATTAGGAATATACTTTTGGGAGAAACAGGTTCAATGTTCAAAATATTTCTTTCATTAGGAAGAATAAAATTTCAATATTAATATATAGTCAATCTAAATAATTTTATACTTCCTGAATTGATAGTTAGAAAAACAATGGCTTCTGCCTTTAAGAAATGAAAAAAAAAACTACATGAACTATTAGAATGATCCATATATAAATGCTGTTTATTTCTGTTCTTCAACTGGAATATAGAAGCTTGTGAAATGACATGGAAAAACTGTATGAAGAATTGCAAGAATGAGACTTTTGGAGGAAGTCAAACATTTAATGCGGAAATAGAAAAGAAAATTTGTATGAGATCATGCAAGAAAGGATTTGAAGAGATGACCAAGGAGGCGCAAAGGGCACGCTGTGAAAACAGAGAAGCTGTAGAGATGAGGAATAAGGGCTTACGGTGGTTGAACTATGGTACAAATTCCACAGATAGAAACACTTAGAAATAGGTAGGGTGTAGAATAAACAGGATCTGCAGAATGACTAGACATGGAAGAGTAAAGACTTGCGTGATTTCTAGGTTTAGAGAGGAAATAGAAGGGGATCTCAGTATGTGTGGTTGTCTGAAGAAGAATATATTTGAATATATTTGAATGCTTAATCACTAGATAGTCCTCCTGAGTGTTGGGATTAAAGGAGGGCACCATCATGCCTGGTTTAGCCAAAGTAGTTTTAAATGCAATTATGTGTCATGGTAATACTGGTACCTGAAAATTTTTATTTGTTCTATACAAAATCTGTATATAAAACCACTATGAATCTTTGCTTAGGACAAAGTAAATTATTTTCTTCCAAATAATGCCATTGTTTCATCTCTGCTTTTCTAATTTAAATTTTGAGCAAACTTTCAAGGGAGCATTTGTTATTCCATGTCAGTTTTTATGTACTTTCATTATTAATATATGCATGCACCTTCAGTTGAGCAAGCACCACATTGTACGTGTGACATTCAGAGGACATTTCAGGAGTCCTGTCTTTCCTTCCAACATGTGGGTTCAGGGACTCCATTCAGGTTCTTGGGCTTGTGCTGCAAGTAATTCCACCTACTGAGCCATCTCCACGGTCCTCATCCCTGTTTTTATTAAGGATTTGAGTTTGAATGTAATATGTAAAATTTGCATTTTTATTTAAGAAGAACCTGTTTGGGGAGAGATTGTTTCCAGGTTCTTTAGGAAAATAGGCATTTGAGTTTAGAATATGTTTAAATAAAAAGTTCTTATTTTTTGTTAATTTCAAATTAGTACAAGATTAGAAAATAAAAAATCGGAAACTTACATTCATGGTCCCTGGGAAGCTTGAATTTTTTCAACAACACCCTAATATTCACAAGTAGAAAAAAATTAAAACATTAATTTTGATACAATCTCAAGACACTTTGTTTAAACATGTAGACTATAAAGAGAATTATATATATATATTTTATATATATTTATATATATATATAATTTGACTTGTAATGCAAAAAATGTTATGAATAAACTTCAACTTAATTTTATGTTAATCATAGTTGTGTTTTAAAATAAGTTGATATTGAAATTGACAAGCAAATTATGTTTGTGCTAACGAGTTTGATCAGAGAGAGTGCATTGATTTCTTAAGACACAGTCCTTCCAAGGATAGTGAAGAAATCCAGGTATTCACAATACTTTCTTTAATTTTCTTGCAAGTGAGTGACAATTAATTGTTTTTCTATGTCTACCATTTTCGTGTACAATAGAAAACTTTCAATTCTCACTAAAATTGTGACTTTTAAAGAGGGAGGAAATATATACTTTAATTAATGCATCAGCATTAATTACATTAACATTAATATACACTATATACTTGGATAATATTTGCATTTAGTTTATGGTTAAAATAAAACAATGACCATACCGTGCCTTGTCATAAAATAATATTGGAGACACCTATCGTAAGTGTTATAGTGATACACTGTACATTTGAAGGGACAATATCTTTATCTTTCTTTCAGATACAGCCAATATAACCTATATTAGCAGAGATTTAATAAAAGTGACCAAAATGGAACAGTCTCAAACCTGGTAAGTCAAGGCCTTAGAAAGCAAGACACACAGGTATGTGCTATCATGACTGGTTATAAATTATAAGAATGTATCTACTGGGGCTGCAAAGAATACAAGGGCTCAGTGGTTAAGAGCCTTTGTTCTTTCAGAAGACCTGGGTTCAATTCTCCACACCCACATGAAAGTTCACAACCATCTGTAACTTCAGTTCCAGGCGATCCAACATCCTCTTTTTGACCTCTGTCGGCACCAGGCACTCACATGGTGCATACACATACAAACAGGCAGGCAAACACACACACACACACACACACACACACACACACACACGATAAAATACATCTAAAATTTTGAAAATAATTTTAAAGGGGTATATTTACTGATTTGTTGGTGTGAGTATAGGAAGGCGAAGCAAGCTTAAGTTGGGCCTACTAAATGCTGAGATTGTCTTCCATGTGTGGAAGATAATTACCCAATACATAGGTTTCCCTAACACTGTAGAAGTTTCAGATTTGAGAAGCGACCTTCAGTTAAGAGTCCTCATTTTTGTCTCAAAATATTTATATTGAAAGTGAAAAATGTCTCAAACTGGAAATATAGAAAGCAACATGATTTTCATGATAGTGTATTTCAGGAGACAGGAAGTTGTTGAAGAAAGTAATGTCTCAAGAGTAACCATAGATTTGATCATTAGATTTTACATTTGTGCACATGCTATGTATCAATATTTTTCTGCTTTATGTTATTAAACTTTTTCTATTGATTTACTCACTTTTCAGACTGAATTGGAATACTTGGAATATAAAGAAATACATTGGTAATGTGTGGCTGTTTTAACTTTTAATCCCCCAATACCAAACTTCTTTATTCTTGCTATACTCAAACCATGAAAAATGGTAAGATGTGTTTCTTTGTGGAAGATCATTGCTAAGTCTCACTCACCAGCATATATGCTTACACAGTTCCCCACTCTTCAGAAATGTAGGGCAGTTGCATTCATGAGGGTTTCCTAGCAAAACCTTTAAAAGAAAAGTAAGACAGAAAAAAATCCCATTTAATTTTTAGAGTTAGGATAAAACTAAGTTGATAAAATAACTTTATTAAAAGAGATCTAAAGCATTAATTTAGTGACTCTGAACTGGATCTGTGATTGACTGGGACTTTCTGAGGAACATCCTTTCTAGACTTTTTAGGCTGAGTTTCCACTTCTGTATTCTTTGCCTTGGTCAACAACTAGCACTATGAATCAACACATTTTTTTAAAGGTCATCTGTACTCAGATGGAATTAAATCTAAAATTAAAAGCTTTCACCCCAAACCATTACATTTTTAAGGTATAGAGTTAAAGGTATTTGTCTTTTGTAAGACGGTTTGCTCACTCTGAATTTGGGGGTGGGCATCTGAACTACTTTCATTAGAGAGGATTCGACTTATTCAAGACTATATAATCTGAAGTTGTTCCTTAAACTCAATAAATTGTGTGATCAGCAAAGTAAGAAAGCATGCTTTGGACAAAGTACAGAGTGATAAACTGTATCCAGTACTCAACTACGAGGCAATAAGTTTCAATTTCTAAAGCAACTGAAAAGGGTTCAGTAGCTCATCTTTGACAGACAAGAGGACATGTAAATATGAAACATCTGTTCTCTTTCAGCAAAATGAAATGGAACTCTTATTCACTCACAAATTTTCAAAGTATCAACATTCAAACTACCCTTTAGTGAGCTGTTATAGTTTTAAAAGCCAGTAAAAAGAAAATGAGCATAGTTAGAAAGCATTATAGAGAACCTGATTTTAAGGAGCAAACTTTTAGAAGATAGTAGGATTTTCATTTGATTTACAGGGCTGGTGACCACTAACAAGGCGTCCAGAAATACACGTACCGCAAGCCAAATACTCCTATAACCCTCTCTTAGATTTGTTTTTAATACTAAATTCAAGGTCCATCGTCTTACAGGAGTTGGACGCAGTTCGAGTTCCTAGCTATCAAGGAAGAACCTTTTCTGGTAAACACCCTCTCCTTTTATAACTTGCATATTTTTAAACTCTAGGGAGCATTTGTGGGGATGCGTCCTTGGGTGAGGCCCCTGTGTGTGCAGGGTTGCGGAAGTTGGCTTAGGTCACCTCTCCTATGCCCCTCCCCTCCTTCCTGTCCCCAGATTCCCAAGGAAGATTGGTAGTGCCATCCTTACTCGGAAATTCCCCTTTTCTGGCTCCTCCTCTCTCAGAAGAAAGCCGGTAGGACCGATCTGTCGCAGGAGATAGATGCTGCTACTCAGCGCCTGGTCTTGCTGCCAGCTAAGGCTATCATTCAAGTGTCTTCGCCTTTCTGAGGCTTTGTTGCCTCCCCGAAGCATCCCCAGCGGCCGAGGCGCCACTGAGCTAGGCTTTCTGAAGCGCCTTGGGTCTCTATGGCAACAGCGTGCAGCGCGGTTGCCTTGGCGACGGTAGCTCTGTCCTAGGCGCTCCAGTGTGCCTTGCTATAGTTGGGGCAGGAGAGATTTCCGAAATCTACCTGCAGACTTTCAAAACCCGGGGCCACAGGCACAGGAGCAAACTCCTTACTCTTGTTGCTGATTTGCTCACAGGCAGAACTGGTGAGATCAGTACGTTGGGGGCAGTCGCAGACCCAGTTACAGTGTGGCTCCGGAGGCTAAAGTTACTCTCTGCGTATTTCTCATCCATTATCAAAAAACTCAGCATGATGGTTGATGTTCAGAATTCCACAAACGTTTTCCAGTGGCTCACAACAGCATACAATGAGTAAGTCGCTGAGGGAAGACGGAGAAAATAGGGCTAGCTTTAAGCAGCTCAGCGCTCCATGTTGCTGAATGTGTGTGTATGCATACAGTTATTTAAGAATTTAAAAATCAAACATCAATAAATATTTAAGCTATTGCATTTTATTTAGAATGACATTTGCTTTATATGTAATAAATACTTTTTCCAAAAAGGTCTCATACTTAAATTATAAATTGTATAAATTGACTATAGTTCATTAATTCCATTTTGAGGAATAGTAAAAGTAACAGTATCCATGTTCTCATGGGAGTTGAAAGGAGGAAGTGCAGATTGCTAAACAGAACTCTAGTCTATCTGGATGACATTTGTCTTTATAACTGACAGTTAAAACTTTAGAAACAGCTTCAGAGTCAGGTGACTGTCCCATATGCTTTCTTCATCTTTTGAAATTTTGATGACAAGAGTAATAATACGTTTGCAAATGTTTTAACTTGGAGAATTAAAATTTCTCCTTGAATTTACACTATTATCCTTCATGTTATATGTCAAGGCATATTTTCCCCAGGAAAACTGATTGAGCTTAATGAATTGATAAGTTTGTTTAATGAATGAATTATTAATGCTATTGACCGTAGAAGAAAGGTGTCAGTAAATTACTGTATCCCCAACTCGAGATGTAAAAAGGCTAGACTTGCAGTGTTAGCTTACACAGAAGAAGACTAATTAAAGTCAGAAGGAAAAGTCAGTTGCTAATCTCAACATGGATGTGTGTAATTAGTCTAGGAGTGATGAACACTGAGATAGGTTGGTGATGACTGAGCGTAACTGGGTGTGTGTGTGAAAATACTTCAGGAACAGAGCTAGGGAGGCCTAATCTACCAGAAATCTTCAGTTATTTTGCTTTATCTAACACATAAGAATATGTTGAGATATTGAAGGAAAAAAGATAAATGAACTGGATGTAATGTTTGTCTTCTGTCCTGGCTTGTTTTATGTCAACTTGACACAAGCTAAAGTCTTCTTAAAGGAGGGAACATCAATCATGGAAAAGATGCCTCCATAAGATTCAGTTGTAAAGCATTTTCTTAATTAGTGATTGATGGAGGAGGGCCTAGTTCATTGTGGGTGGTGCCATACATGGGCAGATGGTCCTGTGTTCTAGAACAAAGCAAGCTGAGTTAACTGTAGGGAGTAAGCCAGTAAGCAGCACCCCTCCATGGACTCTGCATCAGCTCCTGCCTCCAGGTTCCTACCCTGTTTGAGTTACTGTCCTGATGTTACTTCCACATTACTGGTGAACAGTGATGTGGAAGTGTAAGGAAAAGAAATCCTTTCCTCCCCAAGTTGCTTTGGTCATGGTGTTTCATTACAGTAGTGGTAATCCTGACTAGGCCAGCTTAGAATGAGTAAAGGTGTACAGAGAATATTAGAGTTGATGTTTTCCTTTAGTAAATGTGCACAAAAGAAAAGAGAAGATACAGAATTCATTAAGCTCAAGACTGAGAAGAAGCAGAACCAAGGACTCTAGTAGAAGGTGCCAACGTGGTATCTTAAACTTAAGAAAAGTAAAATAGTTTCAGTTACTGTGTAACTGTGTAAGTTACACTGTGTAACTGTGTAAATGTAGTGGACACCAACAGGAAACCCACTGCCGAAGTGACTAGTAAGAATCTAGAAGACATTTATGAGTTCAATACCCTCACCTTTGTTACTAGACTCAAATTTACACACACTTTAGCTTCCTCCTGCCCTTTATACCTTCTTGGGGAAAACAGAGAGTGGCGTGTTCGATAGTTTTGACTGTCAACTTGACACAATCTAGAATCACCCAGAGTGAGAGCATCCATAAGGGATTTTCTGGATGAAGCTGGCCTGTGGATATGCCAATGAGGGTTTTTTTCTTCATTGTATTAATTGATGTGGGAAGATCCATTCTCAATATTGGCAGCAATGTTTCATGGGCCAGGCCCTGAATCGTATAAGAGTGAAAGGGTCAAGCTGAGTGAGTAGGCATGCAATTATTTCCCTTTCTTGATTGTAGATGTGGTGTGACTAACAGCTTGAAGTCCCTACTATGATGGACTTCTGAAGTAAAATAAGCTTTCTCTTTAGTTGCTGTTTGTCTGGGTATTTTCATCACAGCAACAGAAACTAGAATAGAGTAAAATAAATACATTCTAAACTTTTTTGCCCTATTGACTAAGATGGCCTTAGCAGCCATTTAACTCAACTAAACCTTAGACTATTTTTACTGCTGGTTTCAGATGCCTAACTTGCCTTGCCTTAGAACAATACTTCAGAAAATTTCCAGTGGAAAATTCTCACTTTTCTGAGATGCAAGTATTCTTCCAGCCTTTTGATGGTATCAAAAGCCAGTAAAATTCTCCTGAAGAATATGGGCACCACCCCTTTGATAAAAAATTACCAAGAAAGAGAAGACTCCTAAACCCCACCCTCTGCGGCAAAACAATCCCGATTTAGTAAAATGTCAAGTAATAAATACAATGGCTGAGTCACAGTCGCTAACGTCCCTATTCCCACATAGTGATGCTTTTCCACTAGCTCTTCCAAATGCTCACAAATTCCTGTTCTTATCTCACTGTAATTGAGTTTGATCTCTCTGCTTATTGCAATGGCATTTCATGAAGTCTATATGCCTGTTTAACTCTACCCAGCACATTTTTCCTTGACAATAGATACTATTTAGCTAAGATTGTTTAATTGTTAACTCACACCAAATTACATTTAGCAAGAGTTTTCTTCTTCTTCTTGAATGAAGGAAAATGAAGGCTAGCAAAGGTCATTGAGTCATTTATGGAGAAACTCTAGTTCCATGCTTCACAATCAAGATATAACAGAAATAAATTTGAAACTCACTGTAAATATTATTAGGACTTTTAATTCAAGATGCCAGACTGGGGGACTGGAGTGATGGTTCAGCAGTTAAGAGCACTGGCTTTTCTAAGGGACCGGGTCCCATTCCCAGTGCCCATGGGGATGGAACCTGGGTCCTGCTATCCATATGGCAGCTCACAACTGTTTATCACTCCAGTTACAGGGGATAGAGCATCCTCTTCCGGTCTCCAGGAACACCAGGCATGCATGTGGTGTACAAATATACATGTAAGCAAAACACCCATACACATTAAATAATAAGTAAATATATAAATTATTATAAAATTATAAAAATTATAAAAAGATGTCAGAATAAGTAATACCAGTTTCTTTCCAGTTGAAGACATTAGATAATAAAAAATAGATTTTGACATTAAATTATGAGTACAGCAAGAGATGGCTGAAATATACAGAAATCTAAGAGTAACCCTAATGACTGTTGCCCTTATATACTTTTCTTTCTCTTGTGATAATGTGCTGCCACACAGCAAAGAAGATACTGCAGTTGAGGTTAGTTACTAATCAAGTGACTGGGCTATTTGAAAGGGAGATGATGTGTGGTGGACTATTAGAGTGTTCTAAACACTGTAAAGTCAGAATCGTCTCTGACTTGTAACAGAAGGACAAATCAGAGTGGAAGCATGGTTCTCTGGCTATCTTGAAGATGGAAAGGAACACGTGAGAAGGGCCCCTGGGGCCTCTGGAAGATTAGCTTTTGACTGACAGTGGTCAAGGAAGTAAGAGCCCTTAAACCTACAACATCAAGAAAACTGGATTTTCCCCGTCAAACTAAATGGGGTTGAAGGCAGGTTCTAACTCAGAACTTCCAGATGAAAGCATAGCATGGTTGGCAAATGGAATTCAGTTTTGTGAGACACAAGCAGAGGACCTAGCTGAGTCTGCCTGGACTTCTGACCTAGAGACCTGTGAGCCAGTGAATATTGTTTTAAATCACTAGGTTTCTCATAATTTATTTCACAGCAGTAGAAAATACTGGTAATGAAAAAAATAAAAAAAAACAGCAACAACAAAACAGTGGGGGCCATGCCAACCTGAATGGCCTACGCTGCTATCCCGGGGCCAGTGAGGAACAGGGCTTACATGTCTGGGTGCATGGCCTAACATGGCAGCCAGGGGCTGGGGTGATGTCCATGGCTTGTGCCCTCTACCACAGGGGTTCATAGGAACCATGCGTGTTGAAATCTGAGGGTCGTGCTGAGCCAGCCCTGTCCTTCACTGGCCCAGGGATAGCTGACCCCACCCCTGGCTGGACAAGGCAGCAGGAGAGCTGCCACTGCACCCCCATGAGAGAGCAGATCCCAGCACTCAGGAAAGATGATCCCACCCCCCACCACAGGCATGGGAGAGCCGCCCCAATGGCATGGGACTAGGAGAACTGGCTCTGCCGTCACCTGAAAGGGTGGTCCCAACGGCCTGGACTGGCCAGCTCAGCAACCGCCCAGACCTGGGCCTTGGGTTGGCTCACCCTAACAGCTGCTGCATCTGTGACCTGCTGGAATCTGTGAAGGGACTGGTCCTGCAGAACGATGACCTCAGGATCTCCATGACTCAGGGCAAAACCAGGATATCTGAGAGGAGTTTCCATGAAGGCCCAGTGATGATCGTGTATCAGAAATGAGAGAGGCCCTAAAGCAGACCAATGCCTCACTGCAGTGGACATTTTACGGGTGGGGCTGATTGGACAAAAGAGGTATACTGCGTGACACACCACAGCTCCCAATGCCACTAGGACATAAGAAGAGGTGTTAAAAGATGGATGAGCGAGGTGGGTTTTTTGTTTGTTTTATTTTTAATTAATTTTAGGGTGCATACATTGAGGGATTGGGAGGTAGGTAGGCTTGTGGTACATGATGTGAAATTTCCAAAGAATCAATAAGGAATTATGATTTAAAGAAAAGGAAATACTGGCAAATGGATAGTTTCAAAAAACTGTTAGAAGAACAGATAGGCTGAAAAGAGCCGATAGATGAAGGGGAACAACACTTACATAAGCAGGGAACAGTGCTCTCGATTATTTGCCAGCATTGGATTGGGCAGCAGAGTCACTTCCATTAGTTTTAGGTATAAAGGAATTTATTATAATTTATAAGTTAATTTTCAAGTTGTCTAGGAGAACCACAGGATCAACCTTTGATCTAAGAGGTACTCAGGGAAATTGTTTCCCTGCATCACGAGGTTCACCTGCATCATGGAAAAAATCTCCAACACATTCACAAAAATCTGAGGACTAGACATCACACCCTCGTTGTGCGTGTTGCTGAAGCAGCAACTAGGGACTTTATATTATCACTGTCATTAGACTACAGCCCAGAGCTTCAGGTCTGCCTTTGGAGAGTCATCAGGACTAAGCTGTGTACTTCAATACTGATGACAACAGCAATCTAGGAGAGCTTGTACTATCAAATTAGAGAGAGCAGAGAGGGTAAGGAGATTGAGAAGCTCAAAGAACTTGGCCAGCCACAAATCCAAGCCATTAAAAGAAAAGCCTAATCAGAAGGAGAGCCTTTGGTTGAGACACATGTTTTTTCCTGGTTGTCTTTTAGAAAAATTGGTCACCCATTTTGGTGATCCCTTCTATATTTGGTGTTTATTCTCAAAGTGGGAGAAGTTGCTTTGTTGCTTTGTCTCCATTTCTGCCTGTAACTGTTATAATTCTGTAGTCTTTCATGCAGGCAGAATGGATTCCAGTTCACTAGGAAGAGGAAGACATGAACTCCATGGGAACTTGTTTCTGTGAAGCATTTTTAAAGACACTCTACCCAGCACTTAGTTCTAACTCACAAACAAAAACTTACTGTTTTGGAGATGTAAATTTGAATTTTTGATGTTTGCAAGATTAGCTGAAAAGATGTGTAGCTAAACTCCCTACATACTATCTTTGAGTGTGCTGCTTTGAGATATGCATATGCCGGTATCTTTACTGTGTTTTGGCTTTCCTGGTAAGTGACTCAGATGACAAAATGTATTTATTGGCTGGACAGAGATACAAAGTTGTTTTTTTTTATAATTAAAAATAGGAATTGAATTAAGCAGTCTTCCCAAACATTGTTGGGTTACAGTGAAGGAATGTTTTGAATGGCACATGCCTACAAGTACAAGGGGAATTAGAATGGAGACAAAAGCAACATCATTTTGAAAAAAAATGTAATGATTGGTGAGTAGTGGGAACCATGGCAGACTGATAGAAGGCCTAAGTTGTGCTGAAAAAGTAAGGACCAATCCCATTTAATTTAAAGAATTCCAAAAGAGCCAGTGGATTTATGGGGTCAGCCATCTCTGTCAATGCTACAGAGGGTGCTACAAGATAATATTCCAAAAAAGGAAAGTTGATTGAAAGCTGCCCCTTCCTTACTTTGACAACTAGGCAACTGTGTGAGCCCAGGAACATTATCAGAGGTTTATTTTACCAGAGAAGTAAAATAGAAGGACTTTCCATAACAGGGTCCCATGCACAAAAGCACATGGTAGTGCTGTAATTAAACAGAGATGCTAAGCTGTCTGCGTGCACAGAGCCTAGATTTCTGCCCCTTAATCTACACCACAACTAAATCAAATATAAGCTAGAAACCAAGAAACTGCACATAGAAGAGATCAAGTAGCTGAAAGCCAAAACCTTGGAAGAACCTTCCTGCCGAGATGAAAGCATGAAAGGTGTGACGTCTTTCAGAAAGACGTCAATTAAACCTATAAAATCAGAAGGCTGCAAGAAAGAAATGTGAGGATGTCAAAGAACTTCGGGCATTTAAATCATAGCAGAAGATGACTCAAGAAGATTGTGAGAGCTCAGGAAATCTCCCCCAAAATAAAGCAGGAGAAACAAAACCCAACCGTAACCACCCAACACAATGAGAAACTGAGAGAATTCAAATAAAAACATTGTGAAGATGTATATGAGATTTTATATCTAATTAATAGAAAGTTGAAAAGAGAGAAGAGAAAGGAGGATGAAAACAGTTAAGAAATATTTTTAAAAACCTGTTAGAGGGCTGGAGAGATGGCTTACTGATTAGGAACACTGGCTGCTCTCCCGGAGGTCCTAAGTTCAATTCTCAGCAACCACATGGTGGCTTACCACCATCTATACCAAGATGTGATGCCCTGATAGAGCACATTAAATAAATCTAAAACAAAACAAAATAATACTTGTTAAAATGGCCAGGCACTAGTGGCATATACGTTTAATCCCAGCGAGTGTTTCTTTGGGAGTTTTAGGCCAGCCTGGTCTACAGACTGAGTTCCAGGACAGCTGGATCTACACAGAGATACCCTGTTTAAAAAACAAACAAAGAAAACAATCCCCCCAAAAAGCCCAAAACCAAAATCAAAAACCTTGTTAGAATAGAAAAGGGATGAATTAAGCAATCAAAATTATTGCCAAATATAAGTGAAAAGATGTGCAACCACACTGTTGAGTGTGTTTAGGCTGGGTATCAAACAAACCCAGAGAGAGGATACATTCTTGGATACAGTACTAGAAATAAACAGGAACTCTGTGTACTTGACAGGTGGGTCCTGAGTGGTCAGTATCAAGACTGAATGAGAAAATTCATAATTCTAGGGATGGACAGATGGACAGAAGAGCCTACTCTCTCTCTCTCTCTCTCTCTCTCTCTCTCTCTCTCTCTCTCTCTCTCTCTCTCTCTCTCTCTCTCTCTCTCTGGTGGTGGCACATGTCTATAATCCCAGCACTCGGGAGGCAGAGGCAGGTGGATCTCTGTGAGTTCAAGGCCAGTCTGGTCTACAGTGATTTCCAGGACAGCCAGGGCTACACAGAGAAACCCTGTCTCAAAAAAATTCTCTCTCTCTCTCTCTCTCTCTCTCTCTCTCTCTCTCTCTCTCTCTCTCTCTCTCTCTCTCTGAGTGTGTGTGTGTGTGTGTGTGTGTGTGTGTGTGTGTGTATGTATGTGTATGAAAGAGGAAGAGGAGAAAAGAAGGAAGAAATTGAGAGATACAGTTGCAGAAATAGAGAAAGGATAAAAGAGATTAATTACATGGTCTGGAGTAAAAAATGTGTTTGGGTTTTTTATTTGTGATAAACACCTATAAAACTATAAGACAAAGGATAATCCACTTTGGTTTAGATCTAAAACAACCTATCTCTCACAGGTCATAATTAAAAGCTTAGTTGCTAGTGGAAGAGCTTTGGGGAAGTGATAAAAACGTAGGAGTGGGGCTCAGTGAAAGAAGCAGGCCCTTAGGGCCATAGTGCTAGGGATATCTTGATACCATGTTCTCTTCTCTCTTTATTTCCTAGCCCAGGTCATAGAAACAGCTTTTCTCCACCACACACACCACACAGCATCGTCCAAACACAGTCCAAGAATGTAGTCGTATGAGAAGATTTCTGAGTGCTTGTGAGAAAACTCCAAGAAACCAAGAGTCATGTGACTTCCGTTTCCTCAAAACACAGAAGTGCTCTTGGAACGTATTTTCTTGCTCCTCTCAGGGGTAGCAGATAGGAGTGAGTTTACTTCAGATCATTCATTATATGCCTCTGTAGAAAAAACATGTTTTAGCCACACGCAGCTTGTCCACCATACACAGCTTGCCCACCACACGCAGCTTGTCCACCATGTATAGTTTGCCTTATGTTAAGCTTGTACATCATTTTTTAATGAAAGGAGGAACACAAGCATTAAAATCACAACTATTAGATTGCTTGCAAGTTGTTTCCAGAAGAAGAAACTTTAGGTGAAGAACTGTGGGATAGAGTCCAAAAGAATATCGAAAAGACACATAAACAAAAGGAAAAGATCCCTGGTCAATTTTGTGCATTGATTTGGATTGTTATCAAAATGCTTAAGGAAGATAAGGAGGATATTAATCATGAGGAAGAGATGGATAATTTATTTTCTTTTTTTTTACTTACAATTTCAAAGGTCCAGTCCATTATCATCAGGATGGGGAGCATGGCGGTGTGCAGGTAGGTGTGCTGGAGCTGAGAGTCTTACATCTCAGAGACAACAAGAAGTCAATTGGCAGTCACACTGAGGGAAGCTTGAGCAAAAGACCTCAAAACCTGCCCCCACAGTGACACACTTCCTCCAACAAGGCCACACCTCCTAATAGTGCCACTCCTTTGGGGGGCCATTTTCTTTCAAACTACCATACTCATCATGTGCCCCAATTGTGCCTCACCTCCCAGTCTTCCCATGTCTGCTCCCCTTCTCCCTTTCCCCAGTCTCCTTCCCCCCAAAGCAAGCAAGCAAGCAAGCAAGCAAACAAACAAACAAAAAAGTTCATTTTGTGTGATCCATATATTCACTGGAGCAAGGTTGAGTTCCTAGTGTCCAGGCCCCCAGGGGAGGATGAGTCTTTCTCTGCCTTTATCCACACCAGAAGCCATCAGCTGAGAGAGCCTCGTGGTGGCCGGAACAGTCGTTGTTGTGGTGTCCCTCCTATCACCCCCCTACCCCCCACCCCTTGGCTGGTGGTGAGGACCAGCTCTCCACAGTTTGGCTGCCAAGGATCCAGGCCAACTCTCCTGCACCAACTGACTTAACATGACTTCAGGCGGCAGCCATGACCACGGTCATCTGCATGGGCTTTGTTGGTAACATGGGCTGCAGACTTCAACTGGGCCCTTGCCCTTATCAGGACCACAGACTCACTCATGGCCCTCAGCGGCTACAGGGACCACAGGCCTCAACACTGTCTCTGATGGTAACACAATCCACTCATGTCAGTGTGGCTTGCCTGGGTAGTTTCTTGAAGGAATATTAACTGCATAATCAAAGCTTAAAATTGGTGAAAGAGGCAAAAAGGGAGATTTTTCCCTGTTCAGGCAAAACCGGAAGTAAAAGCAGTGCCACAGATAACTAACTCTGCTGGTGACCCTTCCCTCAGCTCCTTCACTGGAGCCTCCTTTACCTGAACTTGACCCTGAAGCATGGAGTGAGGAATTAGATAATCCCTCTAAACATGATTTCTCCCCACTTCTTGATAAAGATGTAGGAGAGCCTATAAAAAGCTGTTTACAACCTAAGCAGCTAGGGCCCAGCAGGGCAAAGGAATTCATTTCCCAATTCCTTCCCAGCCTCATGAGGTATGCTTGGTATTTCTAGTGCAATTTCAGCAAAATCAACATGTTTGCCTATGACCAATCTATTTCAAACTCTAGGAGCAAAGACAGCTTGGAGAGTCCTCAAATATTGTCTCCAGAGGCAAAAAGAACTACAGCTCTCAGGATTCAGACTAAAAGAGACATTTGTGTATTGTGTAGATCCTTCACCCCCTTTCAGCTTGTTTTCCCCACTAAACTGTCTCCTGCAGGTATTATAGCACAAGGGGACAAATCTTTGGAATGGATTTATTCACAACACAAGAATCATAAAATAGTAACTGCTTACCTTACTCTTCTTGCTCAATTAGTAAATCAGAGAGGACCTGATGTCAACAATTGTATATGTGGTAATATCTTATTTGTGCACCCCAATAAAGCTTATCTTAAGATCAGAGGAGAAAGCCAGCCACTATATTAAACATAGAAGTCAGGCAATGGTAGCACACACCTTTAATCCTAGCATTCAGGAGGTAGAGATTCATCTGGATCTCTGTGAGTTCAAGGCCACACTGGGAACAGAGCCAGGTGTGGTGGTACACACCTTTATTCCAACACTAGTTAACCATAGAGGTCTGGAGGTCTGTACAGACAGACAGGAAATGACAGAGCTGAATGGAAAGAGAAAAGTGATGCAGCTGGGCAGAAAGAGGACATGAGTGGCAGGCACAGAAAAGATATAGGCATGAGTATACAGGAAGTGACTCTCTTGGGCTGAGGATTTTCTAGTGGTAAGAACGTGGCTGGCTTCTTTCTGCTTCTCTGATCTCTCAGTTTCAACCCCAATATCTGGCTTCAGGTTTTTATTAATGAGACCATTTAGCAATTCATCTTACATATATGGACTTGCTCATTGATGCATTATATTACCCCTAACTAACAATTTTTAAGAGAGTTAGAGAACTCTATGATTTGATTTGCAGATTACTGTGGAAGGATAAGAAATCATTTTCCAGCTGGGGATTTCCTCATACGAACTGAATTTGTGGTTACATTGTCCAACCTTCTCCCATTCCAGAGATACATATTTATTTTGTTGATGGTTCATCTAAACCCTTAGGAGGGATTCATGGTCCAGATAGTCATTAGTCTATTAAAACTTCTTTTTCTTCAGATCAACAGGTAGAACTGGCTATTTTAATTAATCTATTATGGTTAATTCATAAACCCTTATATATAGTTTCAGATTCGGCTTATGTTGTAGGATTATTTCCAGTAGATTCATACTTGTGCACACTCCGGCCTCCTTGGTTTTATTACAGAAAGAAATAAGCAAGCTGATGCATTAATCTGCCCTGTTTTTACATCTCCAGAAGAAAACTGGGAAGGGGTATGTATCTGTCTTTGTAGATGGATCCACTGAAACGTTATAGATTCCTCTTCAGTTCCCCTGACTCCAAGCCATCAAGAACAGCTGCAGAGGATGAGGAGACAGTCTCCAGAAATAGCAAACCTCCAGCTAAAGAGCAAAAGGAGTTATCAACCATATTTTCAGAAGTCAAGTTTGTCCACTTGGGCCAAGTCAAGGCTCTATGTACCAAGGGAGAAGTTATTCTATGAAACACAGAGCCCTATGTCACCTGAGAGTCTTTTTCTGGTGATGCTATTCTGCTTTGACCTGTGCATCTGCAGTGAGTGCCTCTGAGCATGTATGTGTATTGGCCTTATGTACCTCATCTTCCTTTGCTTCAGCTTGTAGATCGTATGGATTCAGCTCCTGTTATCTTTACTAATGACTTCATGTTTATGCCTAGACCTTGAGATCGTAACAGACTCATCCGTCTGAAGAAGGGACTGTGTTTAATTTTTCCTTGGGATTTAAATCACTTCCAATTTACATAGAACATCATAACATTTGTGTTCCTATTAAAGGACAAATATGGGCTTATATATTCTACAAGAGACCAGAATTACTAATCATACAGGTCTCTTTTCAAGCTAGTCTCTAGACCAGCAGTTCTCAGCCTGTGGGTTTCGACCTCTTTTGGGGGGGATGTCTAATGACCCTTTCACAGGGGTCGCCTAAGACCATTGGAAAACACAGAAATTTACATTACGATTCATAACAGTAGCAAAATTACAGTTATTAAATAGCAATGAAAATAATTTTATGGTCAGAGGTCACCACAACATAAGGAACTGTATTAAAGGGTCGCAGCATTAGGAATGTTGAGAATCACTGCTATAGATTTTTCTGATGAATATAATAATGTAACCAGTAGTACTGGACATAGTTTGAGTCTTGTTCTTGGTAGCAGAGAATCCTGCTACCAAGATGCTTTCACTGTTCTACTATTATTCATTATGTTTATAATTTGCTTATAGGATATTGGTGTATAACAATTGGAACAGGGGCTGTCCCTAATGCTTTGGATGGCTCTTGGGAACCTACTCCTCATACTGAATTACCTTGCCCAGCCTTAATACAAGGGGAGGTGCTTACTCTTACTGAAACTTGATGTGCCATGATTTGTTGATACCCATGGGAGGCTTGCCCCTTTCTGAACAGAAGCAGAGGAGGAATGGATGGAGGTGGAGTGGAGTGGAGGTGGGGAGAGAGAATGGGAAGAGAAGAGGGAGGGGAAACTGGTCGGGATGTAAAAATAAATAAATTTTCAAAATTACAATCAGATTGACATACAGCGTCTCACAAACAAAAACCACTTTGGATATCCTGCTTTTAAAAAATAAAAAAGGTGGAGGTGTTGGACAGGGTCCAGGAATGGAGTAGCATGAAAAGATTTCTGAGCACTTGTGAGAAAACTCCAAGAAACTAAGCCAAGAAAGAGCCTTGTGACCTCAGTTTCTCCAAAACACAGAGTCGTTTTTGGAATGTGTCTTTGTGTTCCTCCCAGGTGCAGAGGATAGGAGTGGGTGTACTTCAGAGTATTCATTGTATGCCTCCGTGGAAAAACATGTTTTTGCCAGTGTGGCTTGCCTATGATGTGTGACCTGTCCTTGTGATTATATACTTTATGCATGTGACTCTACTTAACCCTCTGATGCTCTCAAGAAAGTTGGCTATTGCATGAGACTTTAGTCTGCCTCATTTATCAGCTCCATTCTCCCAGGTCCTACCACCTCTAGAGCAGTAAATACCATGATTTATTCCTCGTTATGGGACCAGAAACAATGAAGCCAAGAGGTCACAGACAGAAACCTCTGAAGCTGTTTAAGTTTTTCAGATATTTAGTCACAGAGATAGAAAGTTAACTGGCATAGTATTATGCAGGTAAGAAAACAAACACTTTGTAGACAGGCACAAATTTTGAATATTTACCTCCTACCTTTATTTTTTGCCTGCACTCTGGAAGCTACTAGAGTATGTGCTCTCTGCAATCATAGAATTAAATGAAGAGAACGTCACAGCCACAGGGAATCCTGTAAGAGATAGGGATGTCCAGGGTATATCTCGTACACAAGTGTCTAAGCAGTTCAGAAATCCTCAGATTTGTTATTTTCAAGAAGAACATATTGGTAGAAAAGAGGATGTGTCAAATGTATTGAGCAGATTTCCTTTTAAGACAGTTTCAGAGCTTCCTGTTAAATTAGTAATAGAGACAGAAAGGTAAGAAACAAACTGAGAAGGTCTTAGACGCAACTCTATTTTTTTTTTTGGTCAGGTGCTCATTTTTTAACATAATATTTTATTGATTCTTTGTGAATTTCACATCATGCACCCCAATTACACTCATTTCCCAGTCCTTCCATAGCCACCCTCCACCCTGATAGCCCCCCCAAAAGAAAACAGCAACAAAACAAATATAGTACAAAACAAAAACAACAATCACAATGAGAAATTTTGCTCCTCAGTCTTTCCCACCTCTCCATCATACATTTATTTGTCATAGTGGCCTTGGAAACTGCAGTGTGTCACCCAGTAGACCCTTTTGCCCAAACAGCTTTACTTGTAAATATTCATTACAATGAGTTGGTTGGTCAGGTTCAAGGCCTCTTGCTTCCGGTACACCATCAATGCTGGATCCTCACTGAAATTCCTCTAAGGTATCCTGATGTTGCCCTGAGTCATGGAGATCCTGCAGCTCTGGTCCCACAGGATCAATCTCTTCACCACCAGCAGATCACAGATGGGGTAGATGTTGGGGTGGGCCAACTCAAAGCCCTGGACATGGGACTGGGTGGTAACTGAGCTGATCAGTCTGGGTTCCACTGGGACTGCCCCCACTCAGGTGAGGCTCAGGGCCATCTCTCTTGCACCCACACCATCTGGCCAGTTCTACCACATGCGTGGTAAGGGGTGGGGCCAGCTCGCCCTTTGCAGTGGCCAGTAATGGAGGTGGGGGAGCACAGTTCTCGCAGGGCCGGGGCCAGCTCTCCTATGCCCACGCTACTGGGTCCAATGTGTGTGTTGGAGGGACAGTAGCTCTCCTGTTGAGGCAGCTGGCAAGTGGCAGGACCAGTTCTCTGGTGCCCAGGCCACCAGGGCCAGCTATCCTATGGCCCCCAGTGGTAATGTGAGCCACAGACATCAACACAGATCCCAGCTTGGGTAGGGCCACAGACCCAGACATGGCCCTCAGTGGCAACACAGGCCCAGACATCACATGGCCCCAGGTTGGGGCAGCATAGGCCACCCGTGTAAGCTGGTTCCTCACCGCCGTCTCGTCTTCAGTTCCACTTTTCTCCACACTGCATGAACCACTCTGCTTCTTCTTTTCTCCCATGTCTCCACCACACAGAGGCTCCCTCCTGTCCAGGCCTGGAGCGCCGAGTGGGCCTGTGTTGGATGCAACTCTTTTGGTGATCTTTGGGTCATGGTTTCAACCCAGTAGCAATATGATTGTCAGACTTCACATGAGCCCAACCTGAAAGGGCCTTATTTTACATCTGGCCATATGTCACTGGGCTCTTGTTTTCCACGCTGACTTGTTACTGTAAGGCTGAGATGTTGCTCAGAGGACCAATCATAACTTCTCTAGCATGGAATTAGTAATCAGGAAGTAGGACTTTCAGTACTAATTTGGGACGTAGTTGAAAAGGTTGTGGGCTTTAATACCCTACTCCCGACTGTCCCCAAATACAATTCTGAATACGGTCCTGCTGCATGGAGCACCAGCTCTGATTGATGCCAAAAGATCAGTTCATTAATGCACGTTCTCATGTTTTCTTGCGTTCTCTGCCTTCCCTTCCTCCCCTCCTCCCACTTCTTCACTTCTCTTCTCCTGGGATTCCACACACATATATCTTCCCCTGAAATACTGCCATTGAAGTTTTACTCTAGGCTCTTATCCAGAGAACTGGGCTCAGAGGGAAACAGACTGTGTCTTCAATAAAATAGATTCATAAGAGAGAACGTTGTTGGGAGATGCAAAATGGAATTGTAGTTTACCATATAGCATTCTCTGAATATGATTGACATGTTCAGGACATGTTCATCTGTGACAACACACCAAAAGTATGATGCAGTTCTTTCATGGGAATGACAGGGCTGAAAGGAAAAAGTTAAATCCTCAGCTTACTTGTGAGCAGCAAATAAAACAATTTAAGGAGTTATTATAGGGAACAGACATGAAAATAAAACCCAATTGGCATGTGTCTTCAGAGGATGGGTGACAGTATATGGTAAAAGAGGGGCCATTTCATCTTAGCAAATGAATTTTTAATTTAGAACTTTAGTGAAAAATAAAATCTACTGATTGTTAAGTAGGCTAATTTTAATTTTCATTTGCATGGAATTTGGTGAAGTGTGGTTTGAAATCCAGTGGTGTTGTGTGATATTTTGTTTGTGTTCTGACAAATAAAGCTTGCCTGGAGATCAGAGGGCAGAGCTAGCCCCTCGTTAACCACGGAGGCCAGGAGGTGGCTCACGCCTTCAATCCCAGCACTCAGAGGTAGAGAGAGAAAGTGATAAGGCAGGGTAGAGACAGGATCTCCGCCCTTTTGGTGGGAGGATCCAGAGAGGTAAGAAGTCACTGGTGGCTGCTCCTCCGCTTCTCTGATCTTTCGGGTTATTATCCCGATATCTGACTCCTGGTTTTTATTGATAAGGCTAATCAGGTTCACACTTCACAATGGGCTCTGATTTCAATTTTTTTCAAGTAATTTAAATTAAATCGTTGCAGATATTTATGTGAGTGTGGTTTTGTGATTCTATAGGGTGAAGGGTGGAAACAGATTTCTTGGCAGCACTGGGAGCCTATGGTTCTTCCACTAGGTGTCAGCAGAGCACTGCCCTGATGTTATCTTGGCAAACATTCGACAGTCATTGCTTGTCTGTAAATAGCTTTGACTTATCTCCTGAATGATGAGGTATCAAACGGAAACTGGACAATTTAATTATCTGGTGCAGTGCGGCATCCTTCTTTGCCTCATTTTTAAAGCCATTCCTGTTAGAGTCAGCCATTTAAATGAGTTAAAGTTTGGCGCTGATTCCCAACGAGGGGACTGGAAAAGAAACCGACTTCACACAGCACAGGAAGGACAGTCATACGTGCACTTCCTGTCTCTGCACTCAGGGTTTTCAGTCGGTGGCTTTTCTCTTCAGGAGGTTATAAAAGACATTTGAACTATGGGAAGATCAAACGGATAACGTTTCCCCTTTCTGTTGTCTCCTTTATAAATATGCTTTAAAGGACATGGGCCATCCTGGAGTAGCTGAATGCCATGGGGACTGATGTGCTTACTCCTTAAAAGACACACGTGTAAGCTAGATATTGTTTAACTTTTTCCCCCACCGGCTACTAAAGCAGCATCATTTGTGTTAGCTGTGTGTTGGCTTGACCCTGACTCATCTGAATGCGAGCTTCATCTTATATTAAGCACAGAAAACATGTCTAAAGTCAATGTCTGGATATCTGTGAAAACCTTTATTGTACACTTTCATCTTCTTCATGGGTATAAGAGCTTTGTTGTTTTGCTTAGTATAACCCTTACCACAATATTTTATTTATTTTTTTTTTTTTACGATAGGGTCTCACTATGTAGCTCTGGTTGGCTTTGATCTCACTCTGTAGACCAGACTGGACATAAACTCAGAGATCCACTTGTCTCTGCCTCCCAAGTGCTGGAATTAAAGGTATGCATCAGCATGATTAGCTCTCACTATATTTTAAATAGAAAAAAATGCATGCCTATTTTTCAAAATAATAGGAAATAAAAATACATTAAAATGCAAACTTCAGGACATTTGCTTTCAATGTAGTTAATATTTTATTGAGTTTGAGGTATAAGTGTCAGGACAAGATATTCTTATTTTCATTAGGTATTTTACACTTATTAATCAATGATTGTTAGGTGTGTGTTTGCAGTTTTCCTTTTAAATTTTCTTAAAATTGTGGGAAAAATGTATTCGACTATGCTATATTTTTATAATAAAAGAATTTTTATTCAATGTTAATATACCCACAATAATAATTGCATAATAAAAGTCAATATTTAATTCAAAGCAACCAACACAAATTATAACAAATTGGGGATATTAGATTATTTCATAGATTAGAGAGGACAGAGAAATGTTGAACAAACTAGTATGTCTACATGCCCTTCCTTTCTTTTCATAACAATCTTAACAAATTTATACTGACTATATTTTATAAGAGAATTGTAAGCTGGAGAATATATATGTACATAGATATGTAAAAATATCTAAAATAGGAGTAGGTTTATGTTTGTCTCTGTTAATTATGATTAAAACAGTGTAAGGAACATAATACATGTATAATAAATATTTGCTAAAAGGATGAATCAAAGAAAAAAGAAAAGTTTTATTCAAATACCAGTAAGTCTTGATTACTTATGGAAGCAGAAATTTGAGGAATTGAGAAGAAATTTTGGTGCTTTCTAACTTAGAAGCCATGGTGGTAACATTCATAATCAATTGGGACGTCAAGAAGAGATATAAATTTGGCAGGAAAGACAGTAAATTCAGATTTGGAGATTTTGAGGTGACATAGAGACTGACATGCCATACTTTCTGACAGAAGCTGACTGTCAACACGTGCATTTAGTGGGAACATTTGAAGTGGAAATGGTGATTGTGGTGGTTTGAATGAAACTAGCTCATAGGAAGTGCCATTATTTGAAAGGATTAGGACATGTGGCTTTGTTGAAGGAAGTGTGTCACTGGGGGCAGGCTTTTAGGTTCCAAAAGCTCAAGCAAGGCCCAGTGGCTCACTCTCTTACAGATGTAGACATAGAACTCTCAGCTCCTTCTCCAGCTCCATATCTGCCAGCATGCTTCCTGCCATGATGACAATGGACTGAACCTTTGAACTATAAGCCATGCATGAGCAGGTTCTGCAAAATCAAGGAAATAATGAAGAACAAAGTGGAGCTGAGAAACAATGACAGTGAATATTAATTGTGCATTACGGCATGTTGGATTCTGGGTAGTGAAAGAAAGGGAGAAGAGAAACAAGTTGGTTCAAACTGGGATTTAGTGGGATAATGGATCAGCAATCTTTGTACATACATATGTGCGTTGCTGAGGTCCAGCAAGATTTTACCAAATGCATGGGCTTTGATAATATAAAAAGGCTAAGGGTCTAGCTCCTCAACTTCCATACACACTCTTTCCTAAAACAAATCAGCCTGAGAACTCAAGTTAAAAACTTTTTATTTTTTCCCACACTTTGACTTGCAATCACAGTTTTATCATTTCATGAAGCAAAGTTAGATTTCATATTTCTTACACTTTGTATCTTCAGTTCTTGAAGACACGGGAGCTAAAAGCTTGGGTCCCAGATTGTGGGTGACACTATTTATAGCAGGTGGAATCTTTGAAGGTGGGGCCTAGTGGAGGGAAGTGGAGCCCCTCTGGGGAAATCGGAACTTCAGTATCTCTTACATCTTTTGATGCTTTACAAGCATCATGAGGTAAGGAGCTTTGTTCTATCACGTGCAATCCATAGGACCAAACGCAATAGAGCCAGGCAACCCAAGCCCCTGACACTGTGAACAAAATAAACTTTTCCTCGGATTATGCAAATTCTGGTATTTTTGTCATAATGATTCAAAACTGGCTGACACAATGTACTCTGGGGACATTGATCAAAAGAAAAATTTGTAATGATTATAATAAAGTGAATGCCTCCAAGTTTCCAGAAAGAAGTCTTTCTGAAACTGAAATTAGGTGTTGTGACGGTTAATCTACATTGTCAACCTGATGGATTTAGAAACATGCAGGGGACAACCCTGAGTTTGTCTGTGTGGCTCTCTCTAGAGAACTTTAACTGAACAGGGAAGACTTAGGCTGAATATAGGCAGCACCCTCCTATAGGCTGCAATTGCAGACTAACTATGAAAGACACAGCTAGTTGAAGAGGGGCATTTATCCCTCTCTGTTTCCCAACGACAGCTGTAATGTGACCGCCACTTCAGGCTCTGGCTGCAACTGTCACAGAAACAAATAAAAAAAGCAACTGAAAAAGGGGTTTTCTAATTCTTTGTTTTCAAAACAGTTGAAGGAACTGATAGGTCATTATGATTCACTTTTTCCATAATATGACTGTGATTTTTGGCTTATAACCTGAGCTGAGGTCAATAGTTGAATTATATTGGTGGAACCCAAACTTTGATTCCCATCTGTCCCGTCCTACACTGTTACACTTTTCTCAGTTGCATAAAAACAGGGAAATAATAATTAGTTCACCTGTTTTGTTTTGAAAAAAGGTCTCATTATGTAGACCTGGCTGGCTTGGAGCTCTCAATTTAGACTAGGCCAGATTTAACTCACAGAGCAAGGATTGCTATGTCCAGCCTAGTCATTAAATTCAGGCTGAACACTGCCATCCACTATAAGGCTTATTAATTGTTACATAAAATAAATTATAGAGGAAAAGAACCCCACAGAGTACAAGGGGGAAATGCTAAGAAGGAGCTAAGCAGCTGGATGGGTTGGGAGGTATGAGAACGAGAACACAGAAGAAGTGAGACCACTGGGGGACCTGCATTTTTGTACTGAAATGGCCAAATCATGAGAATGGCATTAATGTCTTCAGGAACTGAGGATTCTTAGGATGTAGATAGAATAGGAGTCCTCAAGTGATGTCAACTGTCCAGAGAAACCAAATATCCCGTGACGAGTTTTTCTGCGAGAATGAAGACTTGCAGGGATTCACCACAAGATTTGTGATGGATGGATCCTGCTGAACCCTGCTACTGTATAGTTGCAGTGTTAACAGGTCTCAGTACATGTCTCTCATGAGGGATAGCAGTTTGTTTGATGTCCTCAGTGTATCATTATCTTTGTTGAGAACTTTGAATGGCTTAGGGTACTCAATGTTTTTTGTTGAATGAATCGGCAGTGGAATGGAAGTAGGTAGAGGGGAGACAAGATTTCCAAGTCTTCACTTAGTAGAACTAGTTTGGCTAACTATTGTTGTTGTTATTTTTGAAACAGGGTATTGGTGAAATTATTAAGGCCACTCCATGTAGTTAAAAGGGAGGTTTATTTTGTGGGGTAACTTACAAGTGAAGGGATAGGTTGCGGGGTCTGGGAAAGGTGTAGCGCAGTCCGGTGTTGTTCTCTGGAGAACTGTGCTCAGTCTACCTTCAGCGTCCAGGGTCCAGAAACCAAGCGAGCCTGCGCATCCAGATCTGGGTCTTCAGCATCCTCTCTCAGCCCCGCCTTGTAGGCGTGACCATTACCGAACTCTCAGTGGGGGTTGGAACTTCCAGGTCAAAGCTGAAATGGCTACCCACTACAACAGGGTCTTATGTAACTTAGGCTGGCTTAGAACTTGTCATATAGCTGGGAATTACCTTGAACTTTTTATTTTTATTTATTTATTTTTTCCTCGAGGCAGGGTTTCTTTGTGTAACTTTGGTGCCTGTCCTGGATCTTGCTCTGTAGACCAGGCTGGCCTTGAACTCACAGAGATCTGCCTGGCTCTGTTTCCCCCCCCCCCCCCCACCCAGTGCTGGGATTAAAGGCATGTGCCACCACAGCCCGGCCAACCTTGAACTTCTGATCCTCCTGCTTTCGTGTCCACAGCTTTTTTGGATTACAGGTGTGTACCACCATGCCTGTTTATATAGTGCTGGGAATCAAATCTGGGGTTAGGGCAGTAGGCAAACACTTCACCAACCTGAAACATATCCTCAGCTCAGCTGACTAACTTTTGGTGAGGATTATTTCATTTGAAAGTTTCCATATACTATCAAAAAACAAAAATTATAATTTCAAATTAATATCATTAATTACATTTCTATACACTGGAATTAAACCATGTATAAAAGGAAAGACTGTTTCTTTGAATAACAACATAGATGTTAACAAACAAAAAGAGTTAATGTGACTTGGTATGACAGAGATAAAATTGTCAGGGATTGAGCCTCTGGAGTAAGACTGAAAGATCCTGCAACATAAGATTAACAGTAGTCTTCAGCTGCTGTCCTTGGAAACATGGGGATGATGCTGAAGTTAAGAACTATTTTTAGTTTAATGTTTTTTCATTAAGTGATTATAATTCACAGTTATTTTAGTCGAGTTACTTAGAGGCTGAGATGTAGCTTAGAGGTAGAATCTTCTACATGAAATATGTAGGGCATTGGATGTGACGCCAAGTAAAACACACACACACACACACACACACACACACACACACACACACACAGAGTTGCTAAGTTGACATAGTGGGGATCTCTTTATTTTCATGGAATAGTGTGTTAGTTCATTGGTACTGCCATAACAATGACTACAGAAGGATAACTTACAAATGATAGAAACACATCTCACCTTCTGGAGACTGGGAAGTCCGAGATCAAGTGTTAGCAGTGTGGTATCTGGTAAGGACTGCTTTTTATCTATGCTTCCTAAATAGTTCTTATTTTCTATTTCGTCCGGAAGGGAGGAATGTGTGTGTTCATTTCTCAGAAGGGAGAAAACTGCAAGTGCTTGATTCCTTCTACCTTGAATCTCTTTACACAATGCTAATCCTACTCACAAAAGTAGACTTCATGACCTAGTAATCTCCCAAGGCCTGTGCCTTTACTACCATGGTTTGGAGAATTGAGTTTCAACATGAATTATGGAGTGCACCCTTCCAAACCATAGCTATTAGTGATAGAGGTATTTGTAGTTGAACTACGAATTAAAGATCTTTCCTAGACAGGGACTGTCTCCGACTTGACTCTTTTACAGTCTTTTATGGCCCTACTCCTTATACTGGGTCTCCTTGCTCAGCCTTAATACATGGGGAGGTGCTTAGTCTCACTGAAACTTGATATGCCATGTTTTGTTGATACTTATGGGAGACCTGCCCTTTCTTAAACAGAAACAGAGGAGGAGTGGTTTGGGGAGTGGGAATAGAGGGGGAAGGTGGGAGAGGCTGGAGAAGAGGCAAGGGAAACTGAAGCCAGGATGTAAAATAAATAAATAAATAATAAATAAATAAATAAATAAATAAATAAATCAACAAATAAATTTACTATTTATTTTAAAAAATCCTCCCCAGTTGATTAATAAACAAAGTAATGTAACCCCCCAAACATTTCACATACTCTATACATAAGTTAACCACACTGTCAGATCTGTTGCATCAAATAGGTGAAGCAGACATTAAAAAACACAACAAAATGCACAGTGACTGGGATTATCCTGTCTCCCTAGGAACTCTCTAAATGTAGGCAAACAATTTAGGGGATTTAAGTGGATCTTCTCTTTAAGGTCAACCAGGATTTCAAGTCCCTTTCACTTTGTCTTGCCTGTCTGCCAAGGGTGAACTGGCTCATTGGCAGGAGCCCTGGGGAAGGAAAGAAGAGAAATAGAGGATCTTTTTTTTTTTTTTTTTTTTTTTATAAGAAATTTAAAGAAATGATCTGGAATGTGCCCCCATCCTTCCTTTTGTATTCCATAGGCTGGAATGTGGCTGTTGGTGATGGGACAGTGACATTTATTTGGGTAATTATGTACTGATGCAAATTTAGGAGCACTCTTATCAAAAGGAAGGAGGAGCTTATAGCAGTCTGGATACTTCGTCCCTACACTTCTTTTAGTTTCACAAACATTTATTGAGTAAATGTTAAAAATTACTTTTACTCTGGAAAACATGTTAAATTGTGTTTTTGTGTGGAAAAATGGAAAAGGAAATTTGTTTGTATTGGGACATTTCAGCATGTCTCATGTCTAATACACTTTAGAAGCCTTTGTACATGGTGATTCTCTTGGGAGTTGCTTTAATTTTTTGATATTAGTATGCACGTTTTAGGAATAATGTTAACACACATTTGTCAGTTTTCTGTTTGTTTGTTTGTTTGTTTGTTTGTTTATGAGACAGGATTTCTTTGTGTTAACAGTCATGGATGTTCTGGAGCTTGATTTGTAGACCAGGCTGGTCTCAAACTCATAGAGATCCTCCTGTGCCTCTGCCTCCCGCGTGCTGGGATTAAAGGCGTGCACCACTACCACCCAGCTTGTTTGTCAGGTTTTAAGGAATGAAAATCATGCTATTAAGTGATTATAGTTTGTCTAACTTTTAAGAAAAGTTACTATTCACTATATTGCTTTTATAAAGAATTAAATTATATTATTTTAATTAAATTATTGACATCTGTTACAAAGGGGTGTATGAAAATTTGATTCCAATGGAATTGCACGGTTGCATCTCTTTTTTGAATTAAAATTACTTTTATTTTCTAAATCAAAAACATGAGCATAAATATTAACAGCTTTTGTAACATTAGTAAGCTAAATACTTTTCTGAAATTGTTTTGTCTGCAAAAGTGTCTCTTTAACCTCCTTGTAACTTTTTTTTTTTTTTTTTTTTTTGCTAAAAAGTAAGTTCTGGAAAAAAAGTATAATTTAACATGTTATACTCTTGCCAAAAAAAAAAAAAAAGTCCTGGCTTGGATTTTATCCAGGAAGACATCTGTTTGCTAAAACTAATAATAGCACAACCCTAATGATGTGCCAAACAAGTTATTTTAATAGAAATGCTTGGTTTTGAGAGTTTAAGTTGGGTTACTCAGCAGAACCACTGTGTTTCTCAGGGTTTCGTGGGTAATCTTCACAAGGGAAGCTGGTGGGACACAGGAGCTGCTGCACATTTTGAAAGTCAAAGCACCCATTGGGTGCTCTCTATATGATCTTCCAAAAAAGCACTCACTGAGTGCTCCCTCTCTGACCTCCCAAGATTAATTACATTTAAAGAACGGGTGGACGCCCGTAGCAAGTCACTACTTAAATTGTGGAAGTAGACACAGAGATTGTCCATTGTTTCAATAAGGACAAATGCTCATTCAAATGTCTAACAACTGTCTCAAAATTGCCTTAAAATAAAAATTCCACTCAGATTATTTTGGTCTCATTATTTCTCATCCCTAATTTTTCTCTAACATTTCAAACTATCTGTATAAAGTAACAAAGAAAAAAAAATTCTACAAATCGAATATTTAAGAGTTTTGAGATTGAAAAGGGGATAAAAGTTGTGATTGTGTTCACATTTACTGTTGTGGTCACCTAGCATGTTATTGGCTTTTAAAAACAAAAAAGGAAAACAAACCAAACAGGGAAACAAATACTTCCATGTTACAGAGACAGTCACTCATCAGCCCTAGGACTGTGGTCTGATTTCTGTGGTTACTTTGTACATTTCTCATCCAGCCAACACAGCTTTCACTTAAACACTAAATCCTGTGTCCCACCTGGCCCATGGTCAGGACAAATCTCTCTCACCCGCCAGTCCTGCCACTGACTAGCTCTTACATTTAAACTCAGCCCATTTCTGTTAATCTATATGTTGCCACGTGTTCCGTGGCTTTACCTTGTGCCACTACATGCTGCTTCCTGGATGGCAGGCTGGCATCTCCTGACTCAGCCTTCCTGTTCCCCACTTCTCCTTTCTGCTTATCCCACTTATACTATACTTCCTGCCTGGCTGCTGGCCAATCAGCATTTTATTTATCAACCTTGTGCCATTACGTCAGTGGCTATGCTCATTCAGAAATACACATAGAATTTATCCAGTAGTGTGTCTTAGGTGTCAATGAGGAAGTATTCTTTACACCAAACACAAGATATCCTTGTCAATGAGAGGAAGTAGTGGGATGTCTTCATTACAAGAAAACACTTAGTATCTCACTTTCTTGATCTAGAACATTAATATAATTTAAGCAGCATAAAAAGTCTCAGAACTTAGAAATAAAATACAGTGTTTTATGCAAGAAATTTTCATGCAATAAAATTATGTAAGGCTAACATTTTTGAAGGGTTTCTTACTGAAATACCACTGCTATTATGTGCATTAGATCACCATTTTGTATTAATTAGCCATCCTCCACAGGCACACAAGATTCTGGATGCTCTGTACAGAGAGCACAGCCAGGGGACCATTTTTCTGGCCAACTCTGGCTCTGCACTTCGCTGCTGGCCATGGGAAACAGATTTTGGATGACACAAATGCTAAGATTATTCCAGGAGCTGTCTGGAGCACCTGGATGTCTTCTAAACTAATTGGTCTCTGTTGACATGATTTTCCAGAATGAGGCTACTTTTCTGGGAGTATCTTTAAGCAAAAGACTTCATTCTAGATCCCAAGACAGTTTCAAAATAAATACAGTGAGGATACCAGGGAGAAAGAGGGAGCTGTAACGTGCTGCTGCTTAACTTAACAAGAGAAAGCTCAGTTGTTGTTTTAGTCTATTTTAGTGTGACATAACATAGGGTAAAGTTTTTAGGGGTGCAATTTTATGACTATTGTGATGTTTATAGTGGGTAAGTGTGATTGATCTAGATGGAAAGCACTTATAGTATCAGAAATATTCTCCTCCACGTTGCTTTGAGGCCAGCCTCCTTCCCCAAACCCGATGTGATGTCAGATAACAAGACCTCCAGATTTGCCTTTCTCTGAATATCCTAACTTAGATTATATAGCCAGTGGTTTTTATATCTAGTTTCTTTCATGTAGCATGGTGCTTTTGAATATTATGTATGTTATTGCCTGTACTAATATTTATTTTTTTCCCTTTTGCAGAGACTTACCCCTTTTAATGCTTATGGGATCCAAGACTTAAAAGTGTTCTGAGACAATTCAGGGCAATTACTTTCCTTAGGCAAGTAGTCTATTTCCTTTATTCCTGTACAACCAGAAACAGCCACGTGACTGTTTAAGCAAGTATGAAGTAAGGGTGACTTTGCTGGAGAATATTTAGCATAGAGGTTTCATCTGTTGTAGAGAGGCTGCAGGGGGACACAAATTATGCTCCCATTAATTGCTCACTTCCAGATTCCTAACTTTAGATCAGGGGCATCTGGAGATAAAGATGTCCTACTGCCACTATGGAGGAAGTGTCTAGAGAGCTATGGAGGTCCAGCTGGATGGCTCAGCATACACCCAAGGGAAAACCTGTACTCAAAGCTTTGTTCTCTTTGCCATCAACGTTGGGATACATCCACTAGAAATAGCCCGAGAGGGTAACTAGTCATACACAAACAGTGGAATAAGATAAGACATGAAATATTTTGTTAATAGAACAGTTTAGTCTAGTAACTTAGATTAAAAATTATTTTAGAGTTACGTTTGTTTTATGTCAAACACACACTTTGTTTGCTCAGAGGATAGTTTCTTTGGCTGTGCAGAAGCTTTTAAATTCCACGTATTCACTTCTGTTGGTCCTCATGGCCTGCTCTTGTGCTGCAGGGGTTCTGTTTAGAAAGTTCTTGTCTAAACCTACAGTTTTAAGTGCATTCCATATATGTTCCCCTAGAAGCTCCAGAGTCTCTGATTTTAAATTAAAAATTTTAATCTATTCAACTTGACTTTCTACAGTGTGAAAGACATGGATCTAATTTTACTCTTCTGTAGGTGGATGTCCAGTTTGGCCAGCACTCTTTGTTTAGTAGGCTGTCTTTTTGTCCACCATGTGTTTTTGTTTTTAATGTACGAGTGCTCTGTCTGCGTGTACATCTGCACACCAGAAGGGAGCATTGGATCCCGCTGTAGATGACTATAAACCACCATGTGGTTACTGGGAACTGAACTCAAGACCTCTGGGAGAGCAGCGAGTGCTCTTAACCGCTGAGCCATCTCTCCAGCTCCACCGTAAGTTTTTGGTACCTTAAAACAGTTAGATGGCCGTAGCTTTGTTTATTTATCACTGGACCTTGTACTCTGTTTCAGTGACTTTTTTCTGTCTGTTTTTAGGCCAACACCAGGCTGTCTTTGTCACAATAGCTCTGTAGTGTATTTTGTGTTTAGGTATTGTGATACCTATGCTGTGTTCTCTATCCTTAGTATTTCTTTTCCACAGAATGGGGAAGAATCTTTACCAACTGTATTTCACACAGAGGTGCTAATATCAGAATTTACCAAGATTTGTTAAAATTTAACACCAAAATCCTTGAAACTGCTAATTAACAAATGGGCTAATGAACTGAATTCAAAAGAATAAACACAATGGTCAATGAATATTTACAGAAGTGTTTAACATTCCTAGCCACTAGGGAAGTGCAAATTAAAGCTAGTTGGTGATACTACCTCACCCTGTCAGAATGGCAGTCATCAAGAACTTGATCACAAATGCTTGTATGGGTGTGGGGAAAGAAGAACACTTATTGACTGATGATTGTATTGTACATTAGTACAGCTTTTATGAAAATCCATATATAAGTTCCTCAAAATTAAAAATACTGTATGACCCAGATATAGCACTCCTAAGCATAAACCCCAAAGATTCCAGATTCTACCACAGAAACACTTGCATGTCTATGTTCATGACTTCCCCATTCACAACAGTAAGGAAATGGAATCAACAGAGCTGTCCATCAACAGATAAATGGACAGTGAAAATGTGGTGCATATACACAATGGGGCTTTTTTCAATTATAAAGAATAAATGGAACTATGCAATTTGCAAGAAAGTTATTGGAAGTGCAGAGCACAAGTAAGGTGATCAAAGCTCATGAAGACAAAAGCTGTACATCCTTTCTTACGTGTTGATTCTACCCGGCAATGCATATATGTATGTGTATGGCTGGATGTAAATGTGGGCCGAGCCTTAAAAGCTAGAAAGGTGGCCAAGAAAGGGCAAAACTAGATGAGAAATGATAGGAGATAGGCCAAAGACATACAGAATATAAAAGACTAAAAATAACGCATCAGGGGTGGCAGAAAGTGGAGGGAATGAGGGCCAGAGATCTAGAAAAACCACTTTCCTAAAAACTGTCCTAACGATACTTAGAACCTTGGATGGTATTTTGAAAAAGAAAAGGATGCAAGGGAAAAAAAAAGAGCTGTAGAAAGTCCTGGGAGCTTGTCATTATTAACTAACAAACCTTAGAACAGCTTGTTTTACGATGGCTTCCTAGGTAATAGTTAGAAGTAGCTTTCGTTTGAGTTGCTTTATGGGTTCCCTTGCCATTGGTAGGATTCCCTGCTGAGAACAGTGCCATCTTCTCTGAAAGTGCAGATTGGAATTTGGGGCTCATAGTTTTAACCTTCTGTGTGCCTTAGTTAGACAGTCCGCCACCTGTACTTTCTATAGTAGCTTCATGTTGTACTTGGCATGAGTTGGTCCCTAGCACTTTCCTGGGAGAATCCTAATCCATCAGCTTACGTAAGTGACTGCAGTTCTTCAGTTTTAAAGATTTCCCCCACCCCTGGACCCTCTTAGTGGTTCTAGACTGGTTTCAAATCTATGAAAATCATAATGTTCACTGGTCAAGGTATGACATCATTCTTTTAGAATTAAATTTAAGCATGATTTTCATATCATTTTGTAAAAAAGAAGCGTTAACTAGAAAATTCAATGAATAAGAGCACACTAGCCATGCTATCTTTATAGTCTAACAATTGACTTAGTCAATGGTTATACTTTTTATCTTATGTTAAGAATATCTACTCTTTGGCTCGAGATGTAACCCATTTAATAGAGTACTTGCCTAGCACGCAAGGGGTTTTGGTTTGATCTCTAGCACCATATAAAACAAGTGTAGGGCAGAATCAACTAACATGGGCTCCTAAGGGCCCACAGAGACTGAACCAATAACTAGGGAGCCTGAATGGGATTGACCTAGGCTCTCTGAATATATGTTATGGTTGTGTAGCATGGTATTGTGGGACTCCTAACAGTGGGAGCCAGGGCTGCCTCTGACTCTCTGCCTGCTTTAGGGACCGTTTTCCTCATACTGGGTTGCCTTGTCCAGCCTTAATACGATGGGAGGTGCCTAGTCTTACTGCAACTTGATATGGCATGTTCAGTTGATATCCATGGGAGGCCTACCCTTTTCTGGAGAGAAATGGAGGAGGAGTGGATGTGGGGGGCAGAGGGAAGGAAGGGATAGAGGGAGGAGAGGAGGGAGGAGAAACTGTGGTTGGGATGTAAATAATAATAATAATAATAATAATAATAATAATAATAAAAATAAATAAAGGAAAATGAACAAACAAAAAACAAGTGTGGTGATATATGCCTGCAATCTCAGCATGTAACTGGCAAGAAGATCGGTAGCTCAAGGTCATTCTTGGATACATATGATCTTTGAGACCAGCCTGAGGTCTAGCCTATCATAAAAAAGGATATATGAATATATACCATTAAGGGGTTGTGAAGTTATCTCAATCTGTGGTACAGTACTTGTCTAGCAGGAAAACAGCCCCAGATTTGGTTCCTGATACTTGAAGGAAAGAAAGAACGAGAGAGAGAGAGAGAGAGAGAGAGAGAGAGAGAGAGAGAGAGAGAGAAGAAAGAAGGAATATGCATTTAAAAGAGAATATGACGTATCATTTACTCTGTGGAACTGAGGAAATATCAGTGAATGCGTTTAAAACAAATTGAAATGAATGGAAACTATTTTTGTACGTAGGCCTGCATATTTATTTGGAGTCTGTCAAATATATGCTATTATTACTTGTTATTTGGTACTTGGCTCAAAGTTATTCCAAATCAAGGTCCTTGTGATTTTGCAGCCACTCAAGAGGAAATCCTGCGCTTAAAGAATTGTTCTCTTTGCCATTAATGTAGGCATGTTTCCCCTGGGAATAGCCCAGGAGGGTAACTGGCCCCCGCACACATAGTGGAATAAGATAAGACATGAAATGTTTTTGTTAATAAAACATTTTTATCCTAGTGATTTAGATTGAAAATAGCTTTAGAGTTAAGTCTGTTTTATGCCAAAATCACTGTAAAGAGATTGAAAGTTGTTGTTGTTTTTTTTTTTTTTTTAAACTCAGGAAGGGTCCATATTCAGTTATTACCCCAAAGTGAACTTTAATGCTGTCAGAAATGAATAATTGTTATATAATTGAGATATACATGATATTTTAAAGGTTACTGTTAACAGTGCAAATGTAGCCTGGGTTTGAAATTGAGTAATTACCTCCACATATCTTTGTCCATGTATTCAGCAACTATAAATAACTAAGGAATAGTTTTGTGTTATTAGTCCTTCAGATAGCCCACAGAACAGTCATCATGGTTTTTTTCTAGTGCATATGAAAGGCTCATTCTCGACAGTCCTTATTCCAAATCTTTGCTTCCTCCATGTGAATGAGTGTTATAACAATGGAGAATCTCAGTTGATATCTGTGATTAGATTATCTAACAGGAGTGTTCAACCTGCAGCCAGATGACAGATGATACCTCATGGGGCTGAAGAGAGCTAGCATTCAACCCAACACCAAATCACAAACTTATTTAAAACATGAAAATTTTGCCTTTTTTGGTAACACAATTGCAGGTTCTTGAGAGTGCACTGTTTAGATAGCAAAGTGTTGTAATGTCAAAGGTTTTGAGCATGCCTGAAGGGGTCTCCCAGAACTTGAGTTCTGTCTGAATGAAAGAGGCCTTCCACATCATATCAATCAGAAACAAAGAGGCTGATTCACCCACTAATGTGTATACTCTTTTCTGAAGTTGAAAAAAAAAAGAATTTGTAGATATTCTTTTGTCTTTATTGTTTTCTACAGTTCATGAGAGAATGTCTGCTATATCTCTGCTGTTTATGTCTGACATATGAAGAAATGGTTTGATAAACACTGATTTATATTAAATCACATTACACATTAGAGAAACCAATGACTAGAGAGGAGAAACAACTTGCCTGATGTAGAATAGCTAGCTGCATTGATGCATAAGCAAAATGGGCTATCAAACAGAAGTGAGTCATTCTGTATCTAGCCCTTTCTGTGCCACCAAATTGTTGGAAACATCAGCAGAAAAATGACAGTAACTACATCCAGTAACTGATCACAAACACGTAGTGTGTAGATTCAGAACTTCGTGTTTGTAAGGTCCAGTGTATGGAAGTGGCTCATACTCTGTACCTCACAAGCCTTGCTTTAGCCATTGATCATTTCAGCCACTAAGGAGAGCTAATCCAATGGCAGCTGTATTAATGTTTTTTTCATGGTGCAAATAGAAGGAGCCACTCAAGGAGGAGGGCTGAGTATTGTGATGGCAAACTATGGAATGGAAGCCATGGTCAGCTGGAGTGACTGGAAACACACACAGGAAGAAGCAGGGCCATTCCAATAGCTGATATCTTCGAACACCTACTTCCCACAGGCTCCATTCTAAGCACTTTGCATTCCCGATATCCTAACAGCATTATTTGGAGGTAAAATTTTGACATTTTTTTCATTTCATTTCACCCAAAATAAAGCCTAGCTAAAATAAATAGTTTATTTAAAGTCATATAGCTCATAAGGGGTGGAATAATAATTTATTTGGACTTTGATAGTGATAGCTGTACTCATATCTCCTGGAAGAAAGAGAAATAGCTAATATCGACAGCTGCCAGTGTCTAGGTTTGGTTTTCTATAAGAACACAATTTTTGTACTTGTAGTTTCTATGCAATTTACCATAGAATCTCTGAACTTTTTGCATAAATTGAGTTTGTTCCTTAAACAAAAGAGCTTTTTATTAAATGTCGGGATATTGGTATCAAGAGTAGAGATTGCAGGAAGGTGTTTATAACAGGTTATTGAAGCTATGTCCACAAGATGCATATGGAGTAGCTGACATGGTAGCACTGTGTTAGAGATTTAAAAGATGGTTTATGGGGAAAAGAAAAAAATGAAGAGAATGGAGATCTAATAGTACAAGCATGTGTAAATCCAGAAATTTGGAGTATAGTGCTAGATTTATGCTCAGAATTTTAAAGCTATTCTAGAACCCAAGAGTTGGGAGTGGGTTGTCAATTGTTGGTTGCTTGTAAGATGTCAAAATACATCAAGTCCTGCAGGATACACGTCATAGGAAGAACTGTATTTCATCTGACTCTAAGAAAACTAGACAGTTCACACAAATGTTCCAAAGATTAGTTTTTTAATTAGTTGGCTTGTGACTAAATCATCCAAGTGACACACGTGCTATGTAACCACTGTGGCTTGTTTTCACCTTCTCAAGCACACATTCAACTCTTGTTGGGAACTGACTTCTAGAGTGTTTCCATATTGCATGACCAAAAATTTGCATCCATTGAGTAGCAACTCTGCATTTATCTCTACTCTCCTATTCTTAACAAAAATCAGTGTGCTTTTCACATTGATGGATTTCACTATTTTGAGAACCTCATATAAATGGAATCACTCAATATTTGTTCTGAGATCAGTGTGCTTTATTTGGCATACTCTCCTTAAGATTCATCTCTGTGGTTGCATATAGCAGATTTCCCTTCTCTGTAGAAATGAATGTACTATTCTTTTATGCTGGCCCCACAGTGTGAGTTAGAGAGACTTCCTTCTTTTCAGAACCCCTTAGAAGGGTGTGCATTCAGTATTTTACAGGCTTGCATAAGGTCAGCTGTGAAATCATCAGGTCCTGACTTTTCTTTCACAGATTATTTTTCAAATTTCTCTAGAGATGTTGTGAAGAAAATCCTAAATGGACAATTAGAGATTTTTCTAGTACTGTTCTTTCTTTCGCCCTTTTATTAAACACAGATTATTTCTCATACAATATAACCTGCATACAGCCCTCCCTTTATTTTTCCCAGTTCTTCCTCATCTCTTCTTTCATCTGGAACCACTTCCTTTCTCTCTCTCATTAGAAGAGAACAGGCTTCTAAGAGATAACAAAATAAAATGTAAGATAAAATAAAAACCATCATATCGAAGTTGGACAAGTCCAAGCCAACAGAAAAACAAAAGAGCCCCAAGAGAAGGCACAAGAATCAGAGACCCACTCGTTTACACATTTAGGAGTCTCATAAAAGCACTAAACTGAAAGCTATAGTACATATGCAGAGGACCTGCAACAGACCAATGTAGGCCCTGTGATTGCTGCTTTGGTCTCTGGGAGTTTATATGTGCCAAATGCTCAGTTGATTTAGACTGCCTTTTTCTATTGGTGTCCGCCATCCTTTCTGTCTCCCCACTCCTTCTGCCTCCTCTTCTGTAGGGTTCCCTGATCTCTGAGGGAAGGGACTTGATAAAGACATCTCATTTAGAGCTGTGTGTTCCCAGGTCTTCTCTGTAATGTCTGGCTGTGGATCTCTGTATTTGTTCCCATTTGCTGCAGGAGGAAGCTTCTCTGATGATGGCAAAATAGGTACTCATAATCTATGAGTACAGCAGAATATTATTAGAAGTCTTTTTATTGTTACTGTTTTTTTTAGACCAGTAGTATTTGGCTTTACCCTATGTCTCTGGGCTATCTAGTTCTTGGTCACCCAAGCAAGCAGTGTCAGATATGGGTTCAATCTCATAGAGTAGGCCTTAAGTCAAATCAGACATTGGCTGGTTATTCGTACAAAATTTATGCCACCATAGTCCTAGCATATTTTGCAGGAAGGACAGATTGTAGATAAAAGGTTTTGTGTTTGGGTTGGTATTTACCTTTATCTTTTGATATCCTGCAGAGTTTGTTTCCATGTCATAGACACTACAACATGGGGGTGAAGGGTCTATGTGGGCACCAGCTCAAACTCTCCATGTTCAATGAATTGTGCTCATGTTGTCTTCAGCAATGGGGCTTTGTTATCAGTTTGTGGAGAGCAACCTATTTTCTTGGCAACAGCCTGGGTTGTTTGTGGATTTTCATGGGACCCTTTTTTGGCCAACAACTCAACTGGATGAAACTCAGTCCTGGTACTGGAAGCTTCCTTTGATGACAAGAGATAGCCAGTTGGGGTTCAATCTCCCTCCTTGTTTAAAGACTTCACTAGGATTGCCGTCATGTATTATAGGAGGACAGATGTTTTTTAACAGATTCAATCTCTTTGTTAGTGATCTGTCTTTTTTAGGATGCTGTGTCTAGAATGAAATCATTTCTACCAAGTTATTCAAAGCTTTAACACATTGTTCTTCATAGTAGTTCATTATGCCCTAGAAATTTTGGTGGTACCAGTTGTCTGCTTTTCACATGTCTGATTTTATTATTTGACACTTTTATCTTTTTTTTCTAGTTGATCTAAAGGTTTGATGTTTTTTCCAAAATGTCAATTTTTATTATTGTCTTTTTCTATTCTATTAGTTCTGCATCTGATCTTATTATCTATCTATCTATCTATCTATCTATCTATCTATCTATCTATCTATCTATCTATGTCACTCTTTCCTAATTTAGGACCTAATTTGTTCATTTTACAGTCCTATCATTGAATGGAATTGCACTGATATACTTCATCTTTTTTTTTTTTTTTTCCGCGAAGCTGAGGACCGAACCCAGGGCCTTGCGCTTGCTAGGCAAGAGCTCTGCCACTGAGCTAAATCCCCAACCCCCATCTTTTTGATGTAGGCATTTATTGCTGTAAACTTCCACTTTAGTATTGTTTCATTGTGTGTGTATTGTAAATTTTCCTATTCTCTACTTTTATTTTCAACCATTGTGAATTTTTTTAACTTCACTTTTGATTTCTTGTTTGAAGCACTCATTCTGTAGTATGTGTAATCCCATATATCTGCGAATTTTCTATTTTCCTTCTGCAATTGATATCTGATTTCACTCCATTATAACTGGAAATGATTTTGGAATAATTTCAATCTTTTTTTACTTTGTTTAGAAATTGTTTCGGGTCCTCATGTGTGTCCTATCTTGGAGAATGGTTTAAGTTGCAAAGATTGTATGTTCTGGTAGAATTGTGTGACGTATTCATATGTTTGTTACACACACACACACACACACACACACACACACACACACACACACAGATTGGCAGCATTTGGTTTGCACTGGTTTTCAGGACTTCTCTTTATCTTCTTCTGCCAGTTTTGAAGGCGAGGCATCAAAGTCCTGCACGTCTGTGCTGTTGTTTGTCTTTCCCTAGGGTCCCAGTGGTGTGGTTCATAAGCTCAGGTATTCTGATGCTGCTACACATGTTGCCCCCACTGCCTCTTCCTCGTGGGTTGACCCTGCTGTCATTACAACTGCTCTTCTTTGTCTCTTGTGATAGTTTTTGACTTGTCTATTTTGTCTGCTGTAAGTTTGACCGTTTTTAGTCTCGTTCGTTTCTGTATGCTAGAATTATTTTCTTCTATTTTCAGTGTATGTCTTTAACTCTAAAGCGACTCTTTTGTAGACAGCTTCTAGTTGAATTTGTTTCAGTTTTAAAACAGTAAGATTACTCTCTAGTGAGTTTAGTTAATATACATTTAAATATTTAAAACAGTTATATTTATATTTTAGAGATTTATTTTAATTTTTCCCTTTATTTTTATTTTTCCATTTTTCTCTTATATAAGTACAATTGTATTAACAACTTCTTTTTTTAATTAAAATTATTACTTCAGAAAATATATTCTGATCACCCTTTCCCCTACCCCAACTCCTCCCAAATCCTCCCTACCTTCCTATCCATCTGATTCCATGCCCTTTCTTTCTCTTTAGCAAATAAGCTGGTAAACAAACAAACTGAATTAAAGAAAAATAAAAGAAAAAATGCTAGAAACACACACACACACACACACACACACACACACACACACACACACCATAAAAACATGAAAGCAGAAACCACACACAAAAAAATGAAAGCAATATGAGACAAAAATTCCCCAAATACCACTGAATTCCTTTTTTTGTTGGCCATCTATTGCTGAGCATGGGGCCTACTCTTAAATGTTGGTAATATACCAAGTGAGACTCCATTGGAGAAAACTATTTCCTTTACAAGTGAATATCAATTGAAAATTGTGTCTTGGTTAGTGGTGGAAGCTTGTGTCTGCTTCCTCCTCTGAGAGCTGGGACCTCATCTATCTTGAACCTGTACAGGTCCTGTGTATACTGCTATTGTCTCTGTGAACTCATACGTGCATCACTCCTGTTGTGCCTGGAAGATACTATTTCCTTAGGAGCATCCAGCTGCTCTGGATCTTATTCCAGTTCTGTGTATGTGTGTGTCTACGTTGGTGTATGTGCAGGTACAGGGGCCAGAGCTTCTGATCCCCTGGAGCTGGAGTTATAGGAGGTTGTGAGCTATCCCACCTGGGTATAGGAACCAACTCAGTTCCCCTGTAAGAGCAATACTGCTGAGCTACCTCTTTAGTCCCCCTGCTGTAGAATAATCCTCTTGTATTCTGTAAGGATTTGTCACTTGAATTGGCTTAATAAAATGCTGGTTGGCCAGTAGCCAGGCAGGAAGTATAGGTGGATGACCAAACTAAAAAGGATGAGGAGAAGGGCAGAGTCAGGAATCACCAGCCAGACACAGAGGAAGCAAGATGAGAATGTCATACTGAGAAAAGGTACCAAGCCACATGGCTAAACATAGGTAAGAGTTATGGGTTAATTTCAGTGTAAGAGCTGGCTAGTAATAAGCCTTAGCTACCAGCTGAGCATTTATAATTAATATAAGCCTCCCTATGGTAATTTGGGAAGCCTCTGCTGGTTATTTGGGAGTTGCTGATGGACAGAAACTTCTACTTATGTCTCCCAACCTAATTATTGACAGAGAATGACTTACTATTTCTATTTCTTAAATGTAACACAAATTGCTAAATGATCTTTTAATAAAAAACCTGGAACCAGATATTGGGGTAAATGATGAAAGATCAGAGAGACAAAGGAACAAGTCACCTCTTACCTCTAGAACTCCTCAGTCTGAAAAGCTTCCCTCAGCTAAAAGACTTTAGTTCCTGTCTCCTCACGCCTTATATACCTTTCTCTGCCCAGCCATGTCATTTCCTGTCTCAAGCTTCCTAGTGCTGGGATTAAAGGCATGTGACTCTCAAGTACTGGGATTAAAGGTGTTTGCTACCACTGTCTGGCTCTATTTCTCCCCTAGACTGAGTCAATCTCATATAGTCCAAGGTGGCTTTGAACTCACAGAGGTCCAGATGGATCTCTGCTCCCGAAAGCCAGCATTAAAGGTGTGTGCCACCACTGCCTGGCCTCTATGTTTAATCTAGTGGCTTGTTCTGTTCTCTGATCTTCAGGTAAATTTTATTAGGGTACACAATATATCACCACAGTTAAATTGTTTCTGTTGTATAAGGTTCTTTTGTTTTTCTTTTGCTTTTCCCACTGATATTATTTTTTTGGTAGGGTCATGATTTAATACCTTTATAAGTCTTTTGTTTTTCATATTTTCTTTTTGGTTACCATGAAACTACCCTAAAATTTCTTATATTTATAACAATTGAGGTTAAGTTGATAACAACTTGAGTTCAACTATATAGAAACCATACTTCTGCTCTTCTCTACTTTATATTACTGTCTTTGATGATGATGATGATGATGATGATGATGATGATGATGATGTCAGCTGTTTAAAGAGGCAGGAAGAGGTTGTTGGATCCCTGGGGATGGTCTTACAGGTAGTTGTGAGCAACCATGTGGGTTATGAGAGCCAAATTGAGTCCTTTGCAAGAACAATAAGAGCTCTTAGCACTGAGCCATTTCTCCAGTCCCCACTTTATGTTTTTTGAGGTTCCAAATTACATCTTGTTTTGCTGCGTATTTTTTAAACATTTTAATACTTATGTCTTTTAGCTCTATCCCAGAGTTTAAAAATCCTCCATGTACCCTTGTAAGCACATTATGGTATCCCATATTTGTGTAAGTAGTTAACCTTTTTACCATTTATATGGTCACATGCTTTCTTATTATTCTTCATCTTTCTATCTCCACCTGAAGGACTTTTTTTAATCACATCTGACAAAGCAGATCTGATGCAAGTGGATATACTCAGCTTTTATTTTTCTGAGAAAGTCTTATGTCTCCTTTACTTCTGAAAGATCATTCTGTAGATTCAGTATTGGCCTTTGGTCCCCCACTCCCATTGTATATATCTTCACACTCCCTGTTGCTCTGCAAGGGTTTTATAGAGAGCTCCCCTGACAGTCTGAGTTCTCACTTCATGTGATAAATCTCTTTTCCCTTTATCTTCGGATTTTCACTTAGGGTATTGTGTGGTTTGTTGTGCACCTGTTTGCATCATCCTAATGTGGATGCACAAGAATTATTGAACTTGAATATTCATCCCTTCCCCTAGATTTGGAAAGTTTTCAGCCATTAAAAATAAACAAACAGAGCTTCATGCTCATTGTTTTCTCTTTCTTCCTCTGCAACCTCTATGGTGCGTGTATTGTCCACATGATGGACTTTTATGACCCACTTACGTCTCCTTTACTGTTTTGTTTTTTCTTTGTTCCATTGACTGGGTAATTTAAAATGGCTCATCCTGAATTTTTTTTTGTTTGTTTTTTAAAAAGTGCTTTACTAGGTTTGCTGCTGGGATTCTTTAGAGAAATTTCTATTCACTTACTACATTCTGGAGCTCCAATTAAAAAAATAAAACATTCTTTCTCTTAAAATTCTCATTTGTCAATGCGTAATTTTTCTTCATCTCATTAAGAATTTTTATTTTATTTTATTTTATTTTATTTTATGTGTGTGTGTGTGTGTGTGTGTGTGTGTGTGTGTGTGTGTGTTACTCAAGTGCCACAGTACATGTGTTAAGCTTAGAGAACCATTTTCAGGAATAGGTTCTCTTCTTATACCATAGATTCTGGCCAGCAAGCTCGGATAGTCAAGCTTGTGTGACCTGGCAAGTACTATTACCTGCTGAGCCATGTCATCGGCCTTTATAAAGCTTATTTAGAATTGTTTGCTGGTGATTGAAATTCTTAAATTCTTTTATATTGAGTTTCTGAATAATTACAATAGTCTATATTTTTGATCAGTCATTTACTGTTTTTATTCACTTTCCTTGTAATTTTCTGTTGATTTGAAAATACAATATATTTTACTAGTTTTTATAGATTTTTAGATTGGCTAGTCTTTGGATTTTATAGCCTTTAGGTTGGCTAGAGATGTTGCAGATTTCTGTGCCCTGCTCAGAATTTGTTCATGTATATTTCTCACTAGAGTTAGCTGCCTGTTTTTCTTAGATGTTCTCAATGACTTCCTCTCTTGTACTGGTTTGCTTTACCACAAGTCCCCTCAGGAAGTGGCATGCTACCCAACTCTGTTGTTCTCTGTGGCTTTTAGGCCTCCAGAACATGCAGGGTCTTACTAGCATTGTGAATCAGGCTTGATAGAAACACATCTTTCATGGATCTTTCCATGAAAGCTAGAACATCTTTTTCCCTCCTCAAAGGCCTGTAGGCCTCTGTCTGGATCCTTGAGAACAGTAGCATATCAGCTCTTGTCCTTTGCTTTCAGTGGGCTCTAAGTATCCAGGTTATGACAGGACCTCCTTTGTATTTGCCCAGATGGAGAACCACATCAGCTCTTCAGAAAGTCTACCAACCATCAAGTCGGAACAAATTCCCTGCTCTTTTCTTCCTCTCATGTGGAAAAGGTTTTGAGTTCACTTGGCCTCTGTTTGCTACATTAGGGATCTTCTGAAGTAACCAGCATGACTCCCCAGAGTTTCTAATTCTCTAAACTTTAAGGTTTTAATAGAGAATCTTTAAAAAATTCTGTCCAAGTTTAAACTTGAAACACAAATCCCGATTCAGTTACCAGACTTGGGAATAGAAAGGCTCATGCTTGTGTGTACATTTAACAAATACAAATCCCTTCTATGGTCATGTTTTTCTGCCCAAATCCTTATAAATTTGACTCATTTCATGAGAGTAAAACTAGAACTTAGTGCACTCTCAGGAGCACTTAGTGATCACTGTAGTGGGTAGCCATTCCAGCTTTGGTCTGGAAGTTCCAACCCCCATTGAGGCTTCGGTAATCACCAATAGATCACCCTGAGGTGCAGAACTGAGTCTAGAGATCTGCTCTTGCTTGGTTTCAGCGCAGGTACAAGGAAGCTCTGCAACTATTGATCCAGTTTTTCTCACAGTATTTTAAAAAACTTCTTAAAAAGGGAGACACAGTTTACACCCCCAAATGAACTACATGTGATGCTGGAAGGTTGTGTGTTGTTGTTTGGGGTTGTCCTAGACTAGATGGTACACAATAGTGCCCTGGGAACAAAATCAGCTGTCTGTTTCATTTGTTTAGTTCAATGTCTGTAAAAGAAAAATTAATTTATTGTTAATATTTCAAAAATTGTGTTGTTTTGTACAGAAACCTGGATTCTGGAATTGTCCTAATAAGCTGAAAATCTGTAGGAGTGGATTGAACCAGTCTAAGGCAACAACAGTTTGAAATTAAGTAGATGCCTGGAGAGATGGTTCAGCAGTTAGGGGAGCTTGTTGCTCTTCCAGAGAAATTCCCAGTGCCAGTACGGCTGCTCACAATTGTCTGCAGCTCCACGGGATCCAACGCCCTCTTCTGGCCTCCACAGCACCAGGCACACATGTGGCACACAGACATACATACAGGCAAAACATCCTTACACACACACACACACACACACACACACACACACACACACACACACACTGAACCCTTCTTTTTAAAGTTTATAAACTTTACATTAGGCATTGACCTTTTTACTTAATGGACTTCAGACTTAATTTCCAATAATGAGGAGAATATTGTTTTGGCGAGAGTAATTTACGGCCTGCTAGGCTTTCCTTGCTGCTTTCTGTAGCTTACCTTAGGAGGGTTTCATTGTCTGCAAAGACTGATATTTGCAGAGACAATTGTCTAGTGCCACAACACGGAAGATCAGCAGTGACAGCTTTCTGAAATATATGCTTCCCACTGAGGGGGCCTCCTCCACTCACTTCCTTTAATGATATCTGGTGAGGATCTGATAAGCCGTATTGTACTTCTCTCAGGTCAAAGGGCACTGCCTTCCCCTTCACCCCAGCAGCCAACAACAAAGCCTGGCATGCATTATCACCATCGCACAGGAAGCTGCAGCTGGCTGTGTGAAGCTAAGCACAAATACAGGAAAAGTGTCCACAGGTTCAGAGTTGGCGGAGCTGTGCTCGGAGAATATTCTGCTAATAATATTGCACACAGAATGGAAATAGGCAATCAGAGTTCAGCATCGAGTACCTAGAAATCTGCAGACACCGAGGAAATGCAAGTGCCCCATCCTTCTCTCTCTAGAACAATGATCGCAGACATTAAAATATGAAAATAACAGCAAGATTAAAAACATTAGGACGTGCTAAGATTCCTCCAAAAATACAATTACAATGTTCTTAATAACTGAAATTGTCCCCTTTTGTTTTGTATGATAAAAACCACTTCTTTCAAAAATAATGAGGGGATTTCCGCAGTGCGGTTTTGCTTTTGCTGTTGAATAAAAAAGTGTGCCTTTGAAAACTGAAGAGCTTGCTTTCCTCGGGGGTGCATATGTTTGCTTAAGGACAGTTTGAAACTGTTATTTGGACTGTAGTGGGTATAGGTAGAGGGAGCTATCAATATAGTTTTACAACTTGTTGAAGTGTGAAGGATCCTTTTCAAATCTTTTTCATTGAAAAGATTAAAAATGACTTGGTTGTCATTTTTTTTTTTTAAAAAAAATACCACCTAACCTCCTTTATTTCTAATTGGAGTTTCTAGTTGGAGCTCACCAATTAGGCTAGACTGGTTGAGAAGGAAGTCCCAGGGATCTTCCAGTTGCTGAGTCCTTATAGTCGAGCTTATAAATAAATACCACCATAGCCTGCGTTTTTATGTGAGTCCTGGGACTTGAACTCAGGCTCTTGTGTTTGCAAGTCTAGCACTTTACCAAAGGTGCTAATATTACTCCCAAGTCCTTGAAGAGTATCTTCCTGTTTGGTCATGTTACATCCTTACCTGGGCTAAATATAATCTCCGCGTGTCTGATTGTATGGGAAGAATGCCATTTGTGTAGTGTGCTGGTTAGGTTTTTTTTTTTTTTTTCCCCCTCAACCTGACATAAGCCAAGGACATATGGGAAGAGAGAACTTCAATTAAGAAAATAACCTCCATCTGATTGGCCTGTAGGAAAGTCTGTGGGGCATTTTCTTGATTAATGGTTGATACGGAAGACCAGCCCACTGTGGGTGGAGCCACCCTAAGGATGTGGTCCTTGATTGTGTTGAAAAGGTAGCTGAGCCAGCCTTGGAAGTAAGCCAGTAAGCAGCATTTCTCCACGGCTGCTTCTTCAGTTCCTGCCTCCAGGTTCCTGCCTTGAGTTCTCGCCCTGACTTCCTTTGATATCTGACTATAATCTTCGAGAGGAAAGAAACCTTTCCTTCCCAAGTTGGTTTTGGTCCATGTTTTATCAAGGCAATAGAAACCTAAGACATCCTGTTCTGTTAGGGCCCAAATAGAATTGTCATAGTCTCACATCGATCACCATAATCTGACATGATGCACTGAATATCTTATGCCCACTTTATCTTCATCGGTGAGTGGTTGCTCTCATCTCAGGAGCATTATTATGTACCCTCTGATACCTAGAAAGTAAATGTGATCTTTATTTTATTCTTCCTCTTTTCTCTATTTCACCCCCCATTCCCCTTTGCGGTCTTGTGCTCAGGGTCTTGTGCACGCTAATCAAGTGCTCTGTCTCTGGGCTCCACTCCTAGCCCCCTGTCTTCTCTACCTCTTGTTTGTTTCTTCCATCTCTTTCCATATCTTTATTTGTTTAAGGGTGAGAACTTCAAAACCAGCTTTAAAAAAGGATTTGAAGCTATTCATACACACACACACACACACACACACACACACACACACACACACACGTATACAATGTCACAGGGAAAATATGAAACAAAGAAGTATTTTTTTTATCCCCATAGATATGATGACATCCTCATTAATTTTATTATGACTAAATTTATGCTGACCTCAGGGTTTTATCATTCCCCAGTGCAGGTAAAATCAATGTTTTTGCACTTAAGGCCATATTTACAAGAGTTTTCCATTGACTACATATAGTTTAATGCTTTTTCCCAGCTAATTATTTTTTGAAGAGACACAATTATAGGAGAGAAGCCTGTTGTTCCAGTTTGATTGAAAATAAGCCATTTTTTACGCAGGAAGAGTACACGTGGAACAATCAAAAGGCCGACTGTTACTTAGTTCATTTAGTTTTGTGTTGGGCTGATACCGCACAAGCAACAAAGAGTCTTTGCTGCATCCAGATGTTACAAAGCTGCTGAACTTGAGTCTGACTGACCCAGGAGAGTCATTTGGCTTCCAGCACTGCCCTCCTTCTGGCCTTGTGGAGATCAAGGGAAGCCCTCTGGCCTGTCTAGAGCCAGATTGACGGTGTCTAGGGTTAGCCGTAGAGCACTTTGGCAACGATTTGGGGAATTGTGCAACCACTCTGTTTCTTCTCCCCAGCTTTTTCCTCTCAAGATCACATGCTTAAAATTGGGCCATGCAGCTGTGTGTGGGTGGAGTGCTTATACTGGAGCTCTCGGTTTGTGGGTGCAGGTCAAGGGTACATTATTTCTGCTTCCCGCCCCAACCCTGAGAAGCTTGAGGAGCAATCTCTTGAGATCTGCTGGTAACCTGCTGTGTTTACCCTGATGTCAAAAGAGGCTTTGCTTTTTGCTGGGATCCTGTATATGCAGCTAGAAGCTGTCAGATAGTGTGAAAAAAACCTTCCAGGAACTTGCAGGATCCTCACAACCAACAAAAACTGAAACACTTACCTTTTGTTTCTGAAAAGGATCCCAAACTTAGCTGTCAGTTTAAAGTTCCACAGATGTTTTATTAATCCAAGTGTTGAGTTTCATGAATACACGGTAGTCCTCCTATATAATTCCTTAGGAACACCTTTGAAGCCCTCACTGAACTTAGCCTAGTTTTCTGTGAACTGTAGAGCAGATATTTCAGCATCCTAAGGACTTGGTCCTTGTGCAAGCTCAGAGAGCAGTTTGTTAGACAGTATTTGTTACGCTCTGCAGAAACATTATTAGTCCATGTTCTTGTGGATCCAAAGACATTAATTACATTTTATTATTGCTCAGTCTACTTTGGGTCACCTCCCCATCCTCCTCTTCCTCTCTTTCTCCTCCCTCAGTCTCCCCTGGGGAAGAGCTTGCACATGACATCAGAAGTTTCGCACACAGTGATGATGGACTGCATTTCTAAAGCCTTTCACCAGAAGGAATGGAACAATGGCAACAGAATACTAAAAGAACAGAAACTCTGAGGCCATTTATGAGGTTTCTACAAATATAGATTTTCATAGAAAACTTTAAGCAAATGTTAAGATAGCTTAGCAATTATTCCATTAGCGTATTCTTCTATTGATAAGTAGAAAAATTAATAGCCACTATTGTGTTTTCATACTGGTGCATAAAATTTTATTCCATTAATGAGGCTTCAGTTTTGATAAATCTGTTCAAATCAAACCAAAGGATAAAAATATGATGTGAGAGATTCAACCAAAAAGATTTACTTAGATTTTAAGAATATCTGTGGGGTGTGTGTGTAATTCAATTTACTAAGCACATGCGTTTTTCACATACTAATTAAATCTTTAGGGAGCAATATTTACATGAAAACTCATTTCTCTGTTTAAATTCCAGCCATAGGAATGCTTGAAAAAAAAAAACAATCTTGGAAGTGGGGGCTAGGGAAATTGCTCAGTTGGTAAATGCCTGCTGCATGAGGCATTTATCCTAAATTTGGATTTGTAGCACCCACATAAAATCAGACATGATGGGATGTGTCTACAACCTTGGTGCTATGGTGTGGGGTAGAGGGAGGTGGTAGGGTCTCTGTAGCTCATTAGTTAGCCAGCTTAGCTATCTCCATGAACTACAGGTTCAATGAGAGATCTCAAAAAATAAGGTGGAGAACAATCAAGGAATACACTTGATATTGTCTTCTGGTCACTATATGCACATGCACACACATGCATATACATCCACACATAGTCATGGACATACCTACATAGGCACCTATGTATTGTGCACACACACACACACACACACACACACACGCACGCACGCACGCACGCACGCACAAATAACGTTTTTTGGAAAATCACTCTGTTCTCCTCACAGCTCTTTGAGATGTATAAATATTCTCTATGAGTAAGACTAATATCAGATAGCCAAATGAATGTAATCAATGGCATATGAACAACACTGAGCTTTTCATGTAGGGTTTCCTTTGGTCAGATTCTTCCTGGTCTCACAGCATCTATCAAGCAGGTTAGTTAGGCAGTCATTAGTATTAAAAAGAAAGAGAAGTCAAAAGTGCTGTAGCATTTGTTGAGTAGTTATGAGAGACCAGGCTCCTCTAGACACTGTACCCTGTTTTCTCCACCACACTAGAATGTAGGTATAATCCACAGAGAAGAAATTGTTTGAGTAACTTACAAGCCACAATTTAGAATTTATTAAATCAGAATGAACCTCACATTTTCTAATAATTCTTGTGAATTTTTTCTTATCATAGTGATTTTTCTTCCACGAACTGTCTGTATGTTCATGTGAATGTGAGAAAATAGTAATCATACGGAATGACGGCTAGCTAAAATGTCATGTGAGTCAAGTTTTGCTGAGTGGCTTTCTCTACTAGTGTCTTAAAAGAAAGCTGCTGAGGACATGACGTCACTAGCCAAGTGTTGGACTTGCTGCCTACAAGGAACTGCTGGCAGGACAATTCCTCGTTTCACAATTCTCCGATGAGATAATCCAATGCTGTGTAACCTTTGGCACGAGCTTAGTTGTAAAGGGATGGTGATGTTGAATAAAATTAATATTTAGACAACAAGAGAATCTTGTGTATATTTCATGACAAAGAAATAACTGATCTAGTGACCAGGAGCAAGAATATTTACCTCAGGACAGATGGTTTAGTACACATTGGTGTCTAGATTGATCCCAAATGAATGTTCTTAGGAACTCATAAGTTTTGATAGTAAGGGGTAAATGTGAAAGTTACCCAGTTTTAGGTTGCTATGGAGAAATTAAGTTCTCAGCAGGGTGACCTTTTAGTAAGTAACTAATAAAGAATGAAATTATTCTTACATAAAATAGTACAGATTAAAATGCAAAGTAAACCATTACCAAGCATGAAGAGATCTGGGTTACTTTTAGATAAACTCTTCTTTTTTCTTTATTGAAATTAATTGTACAAATTAATGGATTTCATTGTGACTTTCAGTGTGTGTGTGGTGTGTATCTTGAGCATTTTAGTAGCATTCATCTGTTCTCCTTACTGTGTCCTCATTCTCTCTCCTCCTATGAGTTCCTTTCCATTTCCTTAGACTTTTGTCCTCTGTTTTTAGGTGTGTTTCTCCTCTTTCTTTCTGCCCTTCCCCGTCCCTCTTTTTACTCTTTCTATTCTACACATATGAGAGAAACATGAATTAGTTCTTTACTGGCTAATGCTGTTTATCACGACAGGCTCCATTTGCACCCACTTTTTCTGTAGGTGACATAATTTTGTTTTTACAGCCAATAAATATCCCAATGCACAACATACATCTATTTTAGACCATTCATCTCTTGATGTGCACCTAGAATGATTATACAACATGATTATTGTGAATAGTGCAGGTTGGATAAATTCTCCTTTCAACAAAGAGTGTATGGTTTAAAAGCAAATTTACAGAGGACCTACTTTATGCCAGCTAATGTGAAGTTTGGGATACTTATTTACTTATAACATTTTTCATAGACATATCTGCATACGTTTCATAAATTAGAAAATTAAAAACCAATTAGAGGCCGTAGAGCTAATTGTAGATGAGATCAGGTCTACTTGGGTCTGAGTTGTGAGAGTTTGACTTTACATTATACATTAGGGAGATCTTCAGCTCACCAACCCTGTGCCAATTCTGCTTCTGCAAGCTCCCCCTTGACCACTCATCACTTGTGCACCTTGTTTGGACACAGTGAAATGAACAGGTCTTCTAATCCTTGAAAGGCATGTATTTAAGCTCTGCTCCCTCTCTACTTTCACTTTAAAAACTTGCCTGGTAATTTTGTCTGGGACAATTGTTTTTTCTAACTTTGAAAAATTTGTATACATGCTGTAACTCAGAAAGTCCTGAGATTTCGATTTTTATACTCAGGCCTGTTTGTGTGAGTAGACAGTGAAGCTGAAGGTAGGAGGAAATATTAGGGACTGCCATGGGTCTGCTAGTCACACTCCTGATAATCTAAGCAAAGATCCACCCTGGTTGACCTGGGCCTTCTCTAACAAAGTCATCCTTCCAGTCTCACTCTGCCCGTGGCCCTGGTGTCTGTTTCCATGTCTCCATCCTGCCACCCAAACAAGGGAGGAAGGAGGTTGGGCTGCAAGTTTTACCCATTTCTGGTTGTGTACCATAGCAGTAAACTATCTCAAAATGTTTTGCTTCGGACATACCACATGTCTCTACTTTTCTCCATCATGCCCAAGAAAGTTTGACTTGTAGAAAACACAAGGATTTAGGTTTCATAAAGGCATTGCTATAATAAAAAGAATTTCATAGTGATGATGTAAAGTCTTGAAGCAAAGATTCAAATTATAATGTTCTGTTGGCCACACTAAAGCATCTTCACTGGCCAAGAAGAACATATTGACTGTTAATGTTGTATCTAATCTTTTCTTATAAACACAATTTTTGTTATAGAAGTTAAAATTGTTTCAGCTAGGAAGGCTACCCAGTCAAATTCCAAAAAGTCAAAAAGCAGCAGGGGTATAAGTAGAATGTTCACGCCTTTTCTCCAGCCTAGCTTAATAGAACCAAAGATTTAATCATGTCAATAACTTACAATTAGTCAAATGTGTTAGACCACTTACATTGATTGAATTCATACAAGACTGAAATACATAAACAAGAACGGCTTTGTATCATTTGACATGAAGAACGCAACAGCCAATACAAAGCCACACAATGTAAGCCAACACTCTTTTCCTCTCACCAGAGCGTTCTTCATCTAAACAATCAGGAACAGACTTGGGGCACTTGATATCAGAATAGGTTACATATTTGACTTGAGGGTTTAACAGCCTCTATACAATAGGATTGTCTTGGCTAGTAAACCTATCTATTCGACATTGCTTGGATGGGTCAAAAATTGCCTTTTTGGTTTATCATACTCACACCATGATTAATCCATCCTCCCCTTGCACTTATAAATGTACCCATTGTAGTCACAATCTAATTTTTAACCCACTTTAAATTGAATTTAAATTATTGTGATTATAAGTATAAAGTTTTATTGGTTACTTTGGTTTAGGTTGTTAGCTAAACATACTTTGGAAATTGAATTCTGCAGTTTTTCTCAGCCAATCATGTTTACAGGGTATGTGGGAATTTGTAAGTATATCACATTTGAGAAAACTACCAAAAACATCTGGAGAGAGGTCGTAAAAGCAAAACAAACAGAACCGAAGAGCAAGAATGCCCTGAAGGCCCTAAAACCATGCATAACATACAATTTCCAAGTATAGCCCATGTTAAAAGTAAAGATAAAAATTCCTTAGTTATGTCAACTACTTAAAAGCTTTTATGTAAGATGAGTCCCAGACACAGGATTCATCTGTTCATCTACTGAAAACCCGGGGACCTCATTCTGCCCATCTTGCTCAATGCAAGGAAGGGTCCTTCGGATCCACACACCAGCATTTTCATGTAATCATAAGCGGTTTCTCTTTAGCGCTGTCCGGTAATATTATGTTAGATTTTGTTTTTCTCTTGTGGACCGACTAGTGGGAACCAGCAGTGGGTATTTGGAACCAGGTACAAACTTCTAGATATTTGCTACTTCCCGTTGTAAATCTTGATAATCTGGCTTCAGGTAAGTAAATGCAGGGGAAGATGAAGTGGGAAAGAGGAATGGTAGCTTCCTGGACGGTGTCTACAAAGTGTATATAGAGCCTGAAAAGAAAGCTATGTGTCAATCATGTCAAAGTTCACACATGATTCTTTATTTAGTCTGAAGACTGCTTTTTATATATAATGTATTTTATAGGTTACTGATTTGATACTCTCTTCCCCAAGGAATTATAAGAAGTCACCAATTCTTTTAATTTTATAAATACTATAGGTTTGCCACTGTAAATGATCTTATTTTTATAATGTATGGATAAAAATCTGAAATGTATAATTATATATTATATTTTTTATTATTTAAAACAATTTCAAATTCGAATACATTTTTATTATATTCTTGCCCTCCCCCAAGTCCCTCCAGATCCTCTCCTTGTCTCTGCCCACTTAACTTTAAGTCCTTGTTCAAAAAACAACAACAACAACAAAAAAAACCCAATACAACAACAAAACCTCCAAAAAACCAAGATAACAAAATAAAACCACATCCAAAAAGGAAAAAGAAAAAAAAAAAAAACCTACTCCCACTAAGATCCTAAACTGTAACTAAACAAAAGTGTAAAAAACCCCATGTGGAGTCCGTTATGTATTGGTCAACTACTCCTGAACATGAAGCCCATCCTGGAGTGGTTGATATGCCTACTCAGTATCACTGTATGGGAGAAAACTATTTTTCTCTCTCTCAGCACGTATAAGTGACAGTTAAGTTGTTAACCTTTACCCTAGTGGCTAGGTTTTAATTATTAGTTAATTTAAAACATATAATAAGATAAAATACAATAAGGTAAAACAAAAACGATCACATCCAAGTTGTGCAAGACAAACCAGCAGAAGGAAATGAGCCCAAGAGAAGGCACGATCAGGGACTGACTCATTTGCACACTCAGGAATCCCATAGAAACACTAAGCTGGAAGCCATCATATATGCACAGAGAACCCAGTGCAGATGTAGGCAGGCCCTGTGCATGCTGCTTCAGTCTCTGCGAGTTCATATGGGCTTTGCTCATGTTGATTTAGAGGGCCTTGTTCTCCTGGTGTCCTCCACCCCCTCTGGCTCTAATACTCATTCTGTCTTCTCTTCTGTGGGGTTCCCTAAGCTCTGAGGGGAGGGATTTCATGGAGACATACTTTTTAGGGCTGAGTATTCTAAGATTGCTCACCCTCTGCATAATTTTTAATTTTAAGAATATTTATTCATGTGTATGTGTTTGTATGCACATGCATTATGATATGTGTGTGGAGATCAGGACAACTTGCTGGAGTCAGATTTCTCATTCCACAGTGTGGGACCTGGGGACAGAACTAGGTTGTTAGTGGGTAAGCACCGTTATCCACTGAGCCATCTCACTGGTTCTGAAGTACAGATTTAAAAAAAAATACATATAGAATAACACCCTCAGGTTTGCTTCAGGAGCTTTGTTATGCAATGTTTAAAGTGAGTCCCCAGCACTTGGTTTATACTTTTAAGAAGACTTTCAGTTAGGGAACTGACTCACACTGCTCTACCTTTCTGCCCTTACTTTTGGTAACTTTCATTTCCCTGTGCATAAACTGTCTTGTTTTGTCCTTCAGCCCTTGGAGTTCTACGTCTTTAGTGACTTGTTCCTGTTATAACATGCCAGCTCACCATTCCTTCAGCTTTGATCATTCACCACTTCTCCTTTGAAGTGTTAAAGTCAAATGAAGAAAAAATTACCTTTATGTGTATTTGTGTGTGTGTGCGTGCGTGCGCGCGCATCTTTGCTCCACTGGATTTTTCTTTTATTCACCAACACAGCTGTGCTGGCTAGTTTTAAGTCAACTTGACACAAGTTAAAGTAATTTGGAAGAGGAAGCCTCAATTGAAAAAATGCACCCACCAGGTGCCATTAGTGATTGATGTGGGTCGGCCAAGCTCACTATGGATGATGCTACCCTTGGTATTCAGTCTTCAGTGTATAGCAAAGCAGGCTGACAGGGTTCATAACGGCTCACAGAGACTGAAGTGACAATCAAGGAGCCTGTATGGGTCTGAGCTAGGTCCTCTGCATCTATGTTATGGTAATGGAGCTTGGTGTTCTTATGGGACTCCTAACAGTGAGAGTGGGGGCTGTCTCTAATTCTTTTGCCAGTGCTTGGGACCCTTTTCCTCCTACTGAGTTGCTTCAGCTAGCTTGATATGAGGGTATGCACCTAGTCTTATTGTAACTCGTTATGTCATGTTTGGTTGATATCCCTAGGAGGCCTGCCCTTTTCTGAAGGGCAGTGGAAAAGAAGTGGATCTGGAAGGAGGTGAAGAGGGGGAGCAATTGAGAGGAGAGGAGGGAGGGGTGTAATATATGAGAGAGGAGGAGAGGGGGAGGAGGAAGAGGAGGAGGAGGAGGAGGAGGAGGAGGAGGAGGAGGAGGAGGAGGAGGAGGAAGAAGAAGAAGAAGAAGAAGAAGAAGAAGAAGAAGAAGAAGAAGAAGAAGAAGAAGAAGAAAGCAGTTTGAGCAAGGCTTGACTAGCAAGACAATAACCAACAGTCCTTCAGGGCTTTTGTATCAGTTCCTGCCTCCAGGTTGCTGCCCATTTTGATTTCTTGCCCTGACTTCCCTCAGCAATGGACTTTGATGTGGAACTATAAACTGAAATAAACCCTTTCCTTACTAAGTTGCTTTTGGTTATGGTGTTTCATCACAGCAATAGAAACCCTAACTAAGACAACAGCATTAATTCTAGGTCAAGTTATTGTTCATCTCTGTGCCTCAGAAAGTAGACAGCTGAGCAATGACAGAAATTACACAAAAGGTCAGGGTTGTATCTTCATTCTTTTATTTTAAAAATAAATTTTTATCAAATTCGGTCCTTTGACAGTTTCATAAATGCATTCTGATTTTTTTTCTCCATCTTCTTATTCCCCCCTCCACCACCACTGTCAACCTTCTCTCCTCTCTACAAGTCCCTTTCCACATTTGTGTCTTTTGTGACCAACTGACTTTAGCCAGGGACATTTGTGACAACAGGTTTGGAGCTATCCATTTGGGCCTGGCGGGCTCATCAGTGAGTACACAACTGAAGATGATGGCTGCCTCCTACCCCGGCCCCAGATCCATTATAACCAATAATTCAGTAGGACGGGGTCAGGCCCTGTGAACACCTCCTTGATCCATGAACCATGATTCATTGTTGACAGGCCCAGTGCAGACCACTGTGGCTGCTATGTATTCATATTGCATTCCCAGAAGAGAGCATTTTACAGTTTTTCCCTGTCCACCACATTCCTTTTCCCCCTTCTTCCAGAATGTTCACTGAGCACTCATCCATTATTTATCATTTTTTTTGTTGCTTTTTTTTTTAATATGGTGACAGGGACACAGGTTTAGCCAAGTGTGGAGCTTGTTTGGTGAATCCTCATCCTCATTATGTTTTCTGGACAAACATGCATGGATACTAAATGGAACATTCCTTATTCCTTTGGCCCAGATGGCTTTATTGAACCTGGTATCAATGTGCATCTCTGGAGTCCACATCTCTTTCATGGCAAATTTCCGGATTCCTTTGAGTGCCCAAGGGCACACTTCTTGAAGCCCACTCCATAAATGCACTTGTGAATGGTGATGGTATATTCTCAGGTTACCGCCTCCATGATGGCAGAAAGGTCCTTCTAATTCTCCCTACCTTTATTTGAGCGAGCCCTTCTGCCAGGCCCAAGTTTGAAAGGCCGTTTCTTCATTCTTACTTACACTCCAGTCCTTGGGAATGCCACACTGTCTTTACAATAGTCATTCCATTCACTCATTCTCCACAATGCTGTTGAAAACAGCCTTATCTTTATTCAAACTACAAAATATCTGGATTTAAGATTAGGACTAACACCGTTTCTCCTGAAATATCAAATGTACTTATGTTTCATTCATTTACTTAGACCCTCTTCTTTATTATTTTGTATCTTATAGATGATATTTTATCTAGCTGGGTTTTGACTCACCATTTTATCATATATGTTATACATATATATGACATATACAATCCTATCACTTATCCATTTTAACAGTTCTATTTTTCAAGTACCACTACACCTGTGTCCTTTAACCAGCTAACTGCTTCTACACTAGGTACTGAAGCAGTCATTGTAAGTATCTTACCTACATCGTGGCCTTTTTCCATGCAGTTCTATGGAGCTACTGGTAAAATTCACAAGATATTTCATTTTCCTGTAATCACTGTATCAGATTTACTCATAACAAAGCTTCAGTTCCTCAACTTAACTTAAGGTCTTGTCCAACCTGTCCACCTTCCTCCTGTTTCTCATGTCAAATATCTTACAGAGTCTTGTGGCTAACTTATTTTGAATTTGTCCAATTCCCTGTACTGTTTTCTTTGCATGGAACTTCTTTCATTGGGATCACATTTCCTGGGACAAGTCTCCATTCTGCCTGCTCTGCTTCCCTCTTCCTTGTTTTATACCATGATGCTTAGCCCATTACATCTCCACTCTGCTGTTAGGAATCCACAGTGAGAAACTCTAAGGACTGGTTCATGATATCTCTAATGTTTAACACAAAATTGGCTCATAGGTTTCAATAAATACTTGGAGGATAATTTAAGTGAGTGTTCAAATGCTTCTAATGATATATGATATGGTTTACTTAGAACTCTACGGATTTCATCATGCAATAAAACACCCAATAAAGGGCTATAAATAATAATAATGATAATTCTGGGACTGAAGTGAAAATTGGTCCAGTGACTTCATATTTGTATGTTTACTCTAAGACTGTTTCCATATTTGAGGACTGAGAATAATTCAGAACTCATGAGGAAGGTTGTCAGGCACAGACAGAGAGGACAGCTATCTTTATCTGAGATCCAAAGGTCATCCAAGAAACATGGGCCAGAATCATGGCCTTATTTGGTAAATGTAAGCAGCATTGGTTTTGAATGCAAACAAACCTATTTGTAAAAACTGGAGCCACTGAGAGAGACACGTTACACAGGCTGAGTCACTTATCAGGCTTTCAAGTTCTCATCTATAAACCACAGGTAATTTCAATTTATATCAGGGGTATCCTGAAGGTCAAGTGAGGCAGTGTAGGGAATGTTCCTAACACATCACATGCTGAAGCTGCTGCTCAGTACGTTAACTTCTTTTACTGTGTGATGTGATTACTATTGCAGGTTAAAGACTCTTATCTCTAGAAATGTCCCTATGAAAGCAACTACGAGATGTGAGAAGCAGATGTTTGTACTGTGGCTCTCTTTGCTGTTTGTCTGCATGCATGGGTGTGTGGGTGTATGTATGTATGCATGCATGTATGTATGTTTATCTTCTCAATGGTTATATACTGGAAACTGCCATAAAAATGAATAGGACACATTATAGAATTGTGTGATGTGATGGACATGGAATATAAGACATTGAATAGGCGGAGGTTTAAGTATATGTTGGTCCTGGGCTTCTACAGAGAACAGAGAAATTCTTGGGAAGGCAGATCAAGGCTCTGTGAAATGATTGGGAGTAGAGAACAGTACATCTAAGTTAAATTTTAATCTAAAATTTAAAATAAGGTGGTTTCAACTAGATTGTCTTTGAGAACCCAAAAGGGAACACTCATGTTGAGACTCTTGACTTTTCACTTATGGACCAATTTTGTAAATTACCAGTCAGGCCTAGAGCTCATTGGTAGCCAGGTTGGCCTAGAACTTGGGATCTTCCTGCTTCTGTCTTCCAACAGCTGGAATTATAGATGAGTACCATCACACCTCACTATGTTCCACTTTTCAGTTATAAAAAAGTACAAATGTCTGTGGGAGCAACAACTGTTCCTCTATTTCTATAAGGGTTATATTTTAATATATCTCATTGGCTGTCTGGAATCACAGATAGTACCAAATCCTATACATACAAAATAATTTTCTTATGCTTATATACCTACAATAACTTTTAATTTATTAAGGCATTGTAAGAGATTGACAATAATAACCAACAAGAAAACAGTTATAATAATGTATCGTAATAAAGTCTCTGAGAATATGAACTTCTTCAATATCATCTGATACATCTTATTGTACTTACACCTTTTCACTTAAATGAAATGCTTGATGGCTTTTCTTGGTATATTTGAATTGCCATCATCTAGGTTTAGGGTTACTATGTTAAATGAGATATTTGAACACAAGCTCCGGGACACACGGAAGCTGATCTGATAAAAGAGTCAGTTACTAAATGACTAGCAGGGACCACTGTACTCAATAGAAGTGTGAGTTATGAGTCAATGAGTCTAGTTATATCCATGTGAAGACTTTTAACGCTTTTTGTTGGGTAATTTAGTCCTATGTATGAAGAAATGTAGATATTTAAAGATATACATATTGAACAAAAAAATTAAAATTAATGTAGCACCAAATCCTAGTGAATTTCTCTTTCAGTGAATTCGTTGAAAAGTAGAACTTATTTTTGTATCTGGACATTCTCTCTAGGGTTGGTAGTCCAGGGGTGGGCACTCAGAAGCTCTGCAGAACCTGGTAGGCAGAATTTACGTTTCATTTAGCGATCACCAGAGGGAGTAAGAGCTCCGCTAAAGATTCCACTTTCCAACTTTTCCCAAGTTGTGCAACAAGAGCCCTGTGAGTTCCAAGGGTCAGCTGGTGTCTCTTTCCCATCCTTGAAGAAGCCCTTCTATCTGCCACCGGTTTTGAACCAACACTACCACATACTTTCATAATAAAAGCCAAGTGCGTGAAAATATTAGACTCTTTACATTTTGTGCCATTCTGCAAAATGCCTGAGGAGTTCCGTTCTGTTTTGTTTTTTCTTTTTTAAACACTGCTGGACTGATCTGCCTGGGTTAGTGATCCTACTCTCAGCAGCTCAGCTGTTGCAAGAAAGCTGGGTGTGGCAGAGTCACACACAGAATGCTGAGATACACTGCAGAAACAGAGCATAAGATATAAAGAGGAAAAATCGGCAATTCCTCTTCTAAGGTGTCTGTAGTCTGGGAGAACTCACTGTTTCTCCTCCCAATATCTTGTTTCCTTTAAGGAGCAGATACTGGAGGGGAGTCAATAATGCTGTGTTCTGTGATGCTCCATAGGCCGCTAGGTAGTTTGGGAACAACAGCTTAAAATAGGCCCTACGCCAAGTGCAGCACTGCTGACTCTTGGGGAGTTTCCCATGAGAGGAACATATATACCCTCTGCCGAGGGCAGGCCTTCCTGAGACAGCATCTGAGTGTTTGTTGTATATTCTTTGATAAGATTGAGTGTAATTTTCCCCAAGATCATTTCTTTCAGCTTAAAGAGTCAATGATGGGCTAACCTTCAAGAATTCTGTAGCTACTTGATGAAAGAAGGCCCCAAATTTAGCATCAACTGAGTCCTGTGTCTATTTTGCTTTATGCATGAAGACAGACATGATGAGAATGTGACAATGCATGTAATGCATTAAAAAATTCTTTAAAATTTTAATAACAATTTTAATTTTTTAAATTATAATCATGTCATTTATCTCTTCTTTTTCCTCTCTTCCATCCTTCCACATACTCCCTTGATCTCTCTAATACAACACAGTTTTAAAAATATAAAGGTGTGTCTGTGTGCACTTGCATGTGAGTGTGTGCATGTACACGTGTGCTTGCACTGCGTGCATGTGTGTATGTGTGTGTGTGTGTGTGTGTGTGTGTGTGTGTGTGTGTATGTGTGTAGGTCAGAGGCCAACTTTTTGGAGTTAGCACTCTCCTTACCTAAAAGTGGGTTCTGGGAAATGGATGCAGTTTGTCCAGCTTTAGCTGAGCCATCTTGCCATTTCACACAATATATTTTTCTAAGGCTTAACATAAACTATGATTTTTTTCTTGGTCAGAAATTCTCACAAGAATGAAGTATGCAAAACAAGTTAGTTACCAACATAATGTAGCTTCATGTATAAATTCTCTCTAACTATGGGCTAAGTATGCAGATACTAAATGGCATTCAAACTCTTCTCTTTGGAATATCTACAGAAGTATTCAGCCATGATGTAGACCCCGCTACAAGTCATTTGCAGTTGAATTCATCTGAAGATTTTGCTGCCTGTGTTTTCTTTTTCAGATTTAATTCTGTAGTAGCCACTCTGGGCTGTAAAAGAAGCACTTGTTATTGTTTGTAATGCCTCAGCTATGATACACGTCAGCTTACTCCATGCAAACTTCTGGGAATCCCAAATACCAGTACTTCCCCACCCCACCCACACTCCTACAGTTTCCCACAGTTTTTTTTTTTCCTTTCATGCTGTTTACATTTATTAGACTTTGAATACTTTGGGTTGTCAAAAGCACTCAAAAGAATTTTCTTTGCATTGTCTCAGAGTCATTAATGCAGAGTTGTTTTAGACAACACAACATACGTGCTTTCAGACAGCACAATTGTAAAATCTCATATTGTTTAGTGAACTGGAGAGATGGTAGAATTGCCCTTCGTAAAATGTTTCTTTACATGTACCCTGGCACAAACATGAAGCAAAGTACCCATAAAGAGCAGGGGTCAAACCTGCTTTTTGAATTGTAACTTCTGCTGTAGAACTTGTGTGGTACTGGAAAATTAAATAAATCTATGTCATGTAAGACAAAAAAGTTTTACAGAGAAAAGTAAATGTGTAAGTTCATTTTAACGAGTTCAAATTCTTGGAATTCAAAGATGGTGTCAACCAAGTACGGGCCTTCAAAGATTCTAGGAAATAGATACACAAATACTTATTAAAATAGAATGTAGTAAGTTACATGACACAGAAAAAAATAAAAATATGGGTTTAAGAATCCTATGAGAGAAAAAGTCTCTAATGAAAATTAAGATTTTTCTTATTCAACAATATATAACAACAAAAAGTTCCTGTAGGAGATAATCCTACCATCTTTTTTTTTTTTTTTTTTAAAGATTTATTTATTTATTATGTATACAACATTCTGCCTCCATGTATGGCTGCACACCAGGAGAGGGCACCAGATTTCATTATAGATGGTTGTGAGCCATCATGTGGTTGCTGGGAATTGAACTCAGGACCTCCTGAAGAACAGCCAGTGTTCTTAACCTCTGAGCCATCTCTCCAGCCCAATCCTACCATCTTTAATGCTTACCCCACAGCCACAAGCTCATTTTGCTTTGTTCTCAGACCACTGTATCGTGTCCTAGCTGGAAACTATTGTCTATATTCTTTCTAATGGCCACTGGATGTCAGCTCATAAACAACCCATCAGTCAAGCTGTTGTTTTTAAAATTATTTTCAATCTTCTTCTCCTCTATTACATTTTGTGTTGTTCAAACCATAAACAATACCCTTACAAATTGTCACATTTCTGAGAACACAGTCTTTGCATTCCTTCTATTTCTTGTGCTTTGAGTAGAGGATAAGCTCAGTGACACTTCAAAATGACATTGGACCAAGAAATTCAGCTGGTTAAATAGAGCAACATTCCTTTAGCCTTCCTGTCCATATGTATTAAGAGAAAATTTCAAGTGCATTTATGACTTTCAATATAGTCATTAAGCACATGGTCAAATTCTCTTACTAATAGTGTCTTTATATATTTGGTGATTACTAATAAAAGAAATTTATATTTGGATTTACTAGAAAGATCATGTTTTCTCTTATATACATATGAAAGCACTTTATGGGGTCTCACCTCTACCAATATAGTGTTTATATGCATATATACTAATATATATTTATGTACACATTGTGTATATGTACACACACACACACTGTGTGTGTGTATAGAAACTTCAAACATTTTAATCCTGTTCTAAAAATAAGAGAATTTATCATGATTCCAAGATCCAATCACTGTGGAAGTCTTCTGTGTATATTTCAGCTTGTGTCTAGGTAAATTGATGGTAAGCAATTGAATAATCTTAGCAGAACACTCAAATTAAGATGATATCCACATATATGGCCCACGAAAGGTATGCTAGTTATCGAATAACCATAATAATGCAGTATATTGTTATTTCATTGTTGAGGGATATCTGTTTGTGTTGATTGCTCCATAGAGTCCGACCTCAGTTCAGAGAGGGGAGTACATATTCAGCTGGCTGGGATGGACGAAAGAGTGTCCTGGCTGACTCAGAGAGATACTGAAAGACACATGGGGGAGGAAGAGGAGAAGTGGAGGAGTTGCTAGGGCCTTTCAGTTCAGGAAGGGGAGAAGGGCAGGATCACGTTTCAGTCATTCTGTGGCTCTCTCAAGTTTATTTCTTAATATTTATCCCCAAGTTTTATTTTTTAATAAATGATAAAATGAATTGCAATATTTCATGACACTATAAAAATACTAAAATTATATGATTAACTATGTGTTTAGAAAATATTGACTAAAACAGAAATGATAAACCTTTAACTATATTTTGAATATGGAAAAACAAAGATTGCTTTATACTTTTGATGATGTTGAGTAAAAATTTATGTAACTGATTATGTTCTGTATAAGAAACAGCTTTTGTAAATTTTATCTACTATCTAATATTGCAGAATATTGGAAAGATTAGACTTCATCTTTTATTGGTAACAGTTGTTATCATTGATTGCCTTTTGTATTTTAGGCATGAGAGTCAATGAGAATAGGATTGGAATATCTACATTGAATGGGATTCCATTCATATGTAAAGCTTTTATGATTTTATGTATATATCATGTATTTGCATTTATGTGTAATTTAAAAATAAAGGATGAAATAACTTCCTGTTTCCTTCAGTTCAGGTCTAAAGATTTTTAACAGGATATTTTGGGAGCCCAGAGCAATGAGGAAGACTGGGAGGAGGCTTCCAGCCTGTGTACCAAGTGCATATGAAAAGGAGTGTAGCCTGTCATCACCCAGAGAAGCCGAGGAAGGAACTGCAGGGTTGTGCGGCAAGTTGAAGTCTTTTGCTGTTAGGTGAGAACAAATTACCAAATAGAGAGCGGCAGAAATGAGACAGGCCTTTTCATCTGTGTGTGTACTGAGTCAGCAATGTGAAAACTGTTATTTGATTTGTTTAATACTAAGTGATACTCGTTAATTTTGGAGACTTTGCTGGGCCCTGTGAATACAGCAAGGAATGTGACAAAAACACTATTGTCATGGAGAGTCAGTCTGGGATTAGCTCATGTAAGCCTGTGATGATAACATACTAAAGAGGCTGTAATTTAACCTGTCATCAAGGGTAAGGTCATTCACTTTAGTTTAATCAGAGAATCTGTGGGTCAGATTTATGTGGTAGATGAACTGCTGTGGCAGCTGTTTAAGGTGGAGTGGGCAGAGCAGGAGAGTGGGTGGGTCCACTCGTGTTGACATCCAGCTGGGGTACGGTCAAGACACCGGCAAGAAGAGTGGAACATAACCTCTCGGAGAATTAGGATCCAGTTACTCACTGAGGACTGCTCAGGTGTGAGCTATGATGGAGAGGAAAAACTCCTTTGGGCGGGCATCTTTGTGTTTCTCGATTATTTGGCTAAGTAGATTGATGACAATATCCCAGGAAAGACAGGATAAATACAAGAGAAGAGCTGAGTGAATAAGCTTTCCCCGCTAAAGCTAAGCCTGTGAAAACTAAAAGGTTGTTCTGAATCTGTGTGATTTTATGACCTTTCGGTACACTGAGTGTCTTTGAGGCTTTTGCTTTTCTTCTCCACCTTCAGAAATGTGGGGTAGAATTGAGAAAATGATATAGAAACCAGAGGAAGCGATGTACTGAAATCGTCAATACTCAATTTTTACTGCTCACAAAATGCATTGACTTCAAAGTTATTTAACCAGGGCTTCAAAAGAAGCGTGTTTTTTTTTTTTTTTATAGCAGTATAATTTTGTTTCTTGAATATGGATTTTGATTTAAAATTTTAGTACAATATATAGTACATTTTAAGTAGCAAAAAGAAGAGAGAGAGGAAAAATACGTTTTCAGTGTGGGAACAGACTTTTAAGTGACAGCTGAGATCAAAATCCAAGCGGCTGGACTCCCCTTCCTTCCCCAGTCGTCTATGTCTCTAACATCTTCTCTCTGCTGCTCTTTGAATTGTAATTTTGACTTAAACAATATTACCAACCCAACATTGCAGTCCTTATGTTTTGATCAATATCACGAACTGTTTTGAAGTTCGGTTTTATTTTTAATGACTTTCATCCAAAACAACGGAAAGCCTTCACATAGCTTTCCTAGCAGTATTCTATTTTTATTTTATTTTTTAAAGGTTAAAAAATAGGGTTAACTTGTCCTCATGTAAAGATTTATATGGTTCACACAAGAAATGACTGCTCTGTGTAACATCCACTACAAATAATGCTTTGAGATGTTTGACTGTTAATGTCTGAAACAGTACTGACAGTCTGGTTGTAGCTACTTTATGTGTTTGTAATCTTAAAGTTGAGATATGGAGAAACACTTCCATCTTTTCTCGTCTTCCTTCCTACCATAGAAAGTTTTGTGAAAGGGATTCCTGATGCTATTTCTGCCACTTGCTTACATTACATGTATTTGTTCCAAGAGGGCACACCCTTTGAGTGTGGGAATCGACTCTTTTGGGCAGAGCATTCAGTGCTGCAATTATCCTAGATGAGGCTATGGGGTTGCTTGATTTCTCCAGGGAGTTTTGGTCATAGAGTTCACCAGCTTTCCCTCCTGCTGCCCTTCCAGCCACACTTATTTTCCAGCATGCCAATCTATTGTAATTATCTCACCTTTAACCCCACATCACATGAACCTTCTAATTCTGACCCATTGCTGAAATGAACTTGGGAAACACTTTATAATAATAATTCAGAGAGGAAGTTAGGCTTTCAATGCTGCCAGCTTCAACACTTGAAGAGCTCCAAACTCAATAGCTTGTTACATTACAGAAAAGGAAGATCCTTTGTGAAGCTTAAGAGTTAATCCGTGAGTTGGATGTAATTCTAATGTTGTGAATGCATCCTTTAGGGCCAAGTTATTACAAGCAATTCCAAATTAATCAGTTTTAGCATTGTTAACAGGTATTGGAGCTAAGAAGCAAAGCAGAATTTGTAACATGTCAATAAGCATAACATCCATTTGCAGAAAGTTCCCTGTCTACTGTCTAGGCAGCTGAGGTATGTACTGGCACCATCTCCTTTTATGGCAGAGGATACAACCATATTTAAGTGATGGGCATTTATTATAGTCTTTAATTAATTAACACTTCATAGTGAAGATTAATGTGTGTTTTCAGGATGCCAACTATTTTTAATTTGAACCTATAAGTGTTCTGGCTGAGTAATTTACTTTTGTCCATAAAAGCTTCCACAATTGATGTATCTTAGGTATAAGTCAAGGGTAGTTAAAGCTGCTCTTTAAATTCAACATCTGAGAAGCATGTTTATAAAAATTATTTTGTTGCTTTATAACCTTTGAAGGCTTACTCCTTTCTGAAGACCTTTTTATCTGAGAGAGTGTTTTTGTCTTGGCAGGACTTAAGTAAACTGAATCATCTGAGATTAGATTCTACTGAAAAGGTCAAGATGATTTTAGATGTTGAAAGTTATGAAGTTCGAGTTATAATTCCATTAAGAATGTACTAAAATTCTTTTAGAAATCTGTTACACTAACTCTTGTGTCTATCGTGTACATGGTGGAAAAGTTCACTTTTATGGTGCTCCTAAGTATCATTTAAGTCCAATGAAGACACGGTGTTCACACACACACACATACACACACACACACACACACACACATACACACACACCAGTTCAAACATCCCAATTTGTGATTTGCGGGACTTTTTGTTTGAGATTGCTACAATTTGATTCAGAAATTTCTCCTCCATTAAGTAATCTTATTTTGTGACTACTTCATAGAGTCATTTAAAAAGCAAAATTGAAGTAGACTTCATGCTCCATGTTTATGTTCTTATCAGATTTGGTTTTAATAATGAAAGTCTGAAAGAAGAGATTGATTACTAATGTTACCAATTGCTTAGGAATGGGGAAATAATAAAAGTGAATGACAACAGTTCACATTTAATTTATAAAGCATAAACGTGCTTCAGCCTTAAGTTTAAGTTTTAGTAGACTTATTTTCACTCTGTCTTTGTGAAATAGACAAGAGAGTTTTCAAGGGGTATATTAAGCTTGAGAACAAGGCAGGATCACACTTGAGTAGAATTGAACTGAGCTGCAGTGTTCAGTGTTGAATCCCTCATCAAACACCATGATCAACACCACCACGACTCACACAGTGCCCTTTCACTGTCTTGGCTCTCCCAGGTCTCCATCCAAAATCAGAATCTGGAATATCATTATTTTTGACACCGAATAAGACTCTAGGTACTGATTAAATAAAATCCAACACATTGAAGAATACTGAGAATTGAATACATTTTTTTGTCTAATCCTCAACAGTCATTAGGCAACAGCTTATCAATGATTAGAACAAACATTTTATGGGATCCTAGGAAACGTGACTAAAGACAGGAGGAAAAGCTACTTTGGATAGGGCTACTATTTCTCAGATCTAAAATGAAGATAGGTATGAAGTAAAACAATATTTCTTCTCTGGCTTGGTTTGTGAAGCCTACTTTACTTGATCTTTCACAAGAGATTTTTGTGGTCATCAAGAAATTTTCTGCCAGGTGGTGGTGGTACATGCCTTTAATCCCAGCACTCAGGAGGCAGAAGCAGGTGGATCTCTGTGAGTTCGAGACCAGCCTAGTTTACAGCGTGAGTTCCAAGACAGCCAGGGCTACACAGAGAAACCTGTCTCAGAAGAAAAAAAATCTGTGTAGTTTAAAGATCAGAGATATTATTACAATGGATTAGCAGAGTGGTAAACTCTTAAAATCTTCTTGTATTTTCCCTTCGATGTCTAGTTGATAGGCATCAAATTTAATCAAATAAAACTGTATGTCCTAGTTGGGGTTAGTATTGCTGTGTTTAAAAACCACATCCAGAAGGAAAGGATTTATTTGCCTTATGCTTCCCTATCACAGTTCATCATCAAAAGAAGTCAGGACAGGAACTCAGGACAGGAAACTGCAGGCAGGAGCTGATGTAAGGGACATGGAGGAGTGCTGCTTATTGGCTTGCTTCCCCCTGGCTTGCTCAGCCTGCTTTTTTAAAAAATCTAGGATCATCAGTCCAGGGTGGCCCCATCCAGGATAGGCTGGGCCCTCCCTCACCAATCACTAATTAAGAAAATGCCCTACATGCTTGACTACAGCCTGATCCTATGGAGGCATTTTCTCGATTGAGTCCCCCTCCTCTCTGATGACTCTAGCTTGTGTCAAGTTAACACAAAACTAGCCAGCACATGGTGTTTATCTGACTGATAGCTTAAGTTCAATGTATTCTTCAAGATATTCAATCAGATGTGCCATCACTTTAATATTAGTATCATCATATTCAAAATGGTTGATGGAACTGAAATTTTTAGAGTAACAAATTTAGATGGAAGTTCAATAAAGAACTGAATGTATGAGTGGGAAATACAGATTGCCTCCTTGAATATGAGTAACTCTTCTTGGGCACTCTGCGTTTGAACAGCAAATGTTTGGCGGCTGATTCAGATGTAACATGTCATCTATTTTTTGTATTGTTTTGCCATGTGACCCAGAGTTATTGGGTCATGTTGTTGGTGCCATCCTTGATATAATCAGTTGTTCAATCATTATTTTGGGTCCAACAATATGTGTAGTATGCACTCATTAATCTGCACTGTAAACATCCCCCCTGTAGAGGAAATACCAATCCTGTGTTTGAAGAGCACAGAGGAGTTTGTGTTGTACACAGAGTTCTGGATCACATCCTCATCTCAGATGTTCTTTATACTACTATAAGACCACAGGGTGCATTTTGTCTGTGCCAGGAGATGGAACTAACAAATTGAGCTCTTGCTTCGGCTTAACATATTTATCTGGAGAATTTTTTCCCAATTATATTTGAACACAAATGTGATTAAGTGTCTTCTTACATATTATGAGCATGTGAATTTACATTTCTGAGAAACATCTGTCCATAACACCTGTATTTTTCTATTGAGTCCTTTCTTTTTGTATCGATATCATCATATTCATTCATTTAATCTGGAAAATATTGAAGTACTTGATTTTATTTATTATTATTATTATTATTATTATTATTATTATTATTATTATTATTTTGGTTTTTTTGAGACAGGGTTTCTCTGTGTAGTTTTGGTGGCTGTCCTGGATCTCACTCTATAGACCAGGCTGGCCTGGAACTCACAGAGATCTGCCTGGCTCTGCCTCCCGAGTGTTGGGATTAAAGGCATATGCCACCACTGCCCCGCCAAGTACTCAAATTTAAAATGCTTTCTCCCAGTTAGAACTTCTCATCTATCTTTTTAGTAGGAGTCAAAGAGGTGTTACCAATTGGTGATGAGGTTTGACCACTGAGTATTTCCTTGGCTTAGGGATTCGGTCATTGCACTGGTAGTGTAAGTTTTGATGACAAATTAAAGTGAAATCAAGCCCATGGTTAAATAATTTCCATAGAGAAATTTTTCATGAGCAGTCAAGGTGTTATTAACATTTAAAAATTATCTCTTTTAGTGTAATCATCAAGGACTTCAAATATTTGCTTTTGTTTTAGATCTCATACAAATCTTAACTTTCATAAATTCAAGTTAGCCAGACATAGCAAGATGAGGTAAAAGATGGTTTACTTAAAGCTGTCTATAGTAATTTATCCAGAATCCAGACGTTTATACTGGAAGCTTTCAAAATAAAAGGTCATGTTGGCAGACCTGGGCTGCTGCCGAGGACCATTTTTGGGTCTGTGGTCCTACCGCAGCCAGGGTCTGTGTTGAAGTCCGTGGCCCATGTTGCCACCAGGGGCCACACAGAGACTTGGGGTCTAGGCCACAACCTGCAGTCTTGTTGGAGTCTGAGGGTCATAATGCAGCCAGGGACATACAGATCCGAGTGGCCTGTGCTCCACCTGGGGCCATAGTGTCCTTTCGGCCTGGCCTGCTGCTGAGGGCCATGACTGGGTGTGTGGCTCTATGGCACCCAGGGTCTGTGTTAATGTCCGTAGCTCCTGTTGCCACGAGGGCCAGGTACATTCTCAGGGTCTGGGCTGCCACCTGGGGCCATGTTTGTGTCTGGAGGCTCTGCTGCCACCAGGGTCATGCCAGTCTGGGTGGCCTGCACCATGGTGATGTCTGGGTCCATGGTCCTACCTCAGCCGGGGTCTGTGCTGAAGTCCGAGGCCATCAAAGGTTACGCGGAAGCCCAGGGTTGGGCTGCAACCTGTGTTTTTGCTGGTGTCAGGGGCCATGCTGCCACCAGAGCCATCCTGATCTGAGTGTCCTGTGCTTCCACTCAGAACCAGGATGTCACCCGGGGCCCAAGCTACTGCCAAGTGCCGTGTCTGGGATTGTGGTCCTGCTCCACCTGGGGTCTGTGTTGATGTCTGTGTCACCCCAGGGGCCCATAGGAGCCATGTGTGATGAAATCAGAGGGCCATGCTGAGCCAGCCCTGCCCATAGTTGGCCCTGGGATAGCTTGCCCTGCCCCTCGCTGGATACTGCAGCAAGAGAGCTGGCCCCTCACACTCAGGAAAGATGACCCCACCCTCACCACAGACAAGGGAGAACTGACCCTGATGATACGGACTTAGGGGAGCTAGCTCTACCCCTTGCCTGAGGGGGACAGTCCCAGTGGCCTGAACTGACCAGCTCAAGTACCACTCAGGCCCACAGCTGGCCTGGGGTTGGCCCACCCTAACATCTACCCCATGTAGGACCTGCTGGAGGGTCCCACTCTTGGTGAAGGGACTGGTCCTGTGGAATGATGTTTGAATCTTAGATGGTCTTTTAATAGAAAACCCGGAGCCAGATATCAGGGTGAAAGCTGAAAGATCAGAGAAGCAGAACAGCCAGTCCTAGTTCTTACTTCTACGAAATCCTCAGCCTACAGAGAGTGAGTTCCTGTTTCCTCATGCCTTATATACCTTTCTCTGCCCTGCCATATTACTTCCTGGAATTAAAGGTGTGTGTGCTTCCCAAGCAAAGGCATGAGATCTCAAGTGCTGGGATTAAATGTGTGTGCCACCACTGCCTGGGTCTGTTCCTCTCCTATACTGGATCCATCTCATGTAGCCCAGTGTGGCCTTGAACTCACAGAGATCCAGATGGACCTTTGCCTCCCAAGCGATAGGATTAAAGGTATGTGCCACCACTGCCTGACCTCTATGTCTAATCTAGTAGCTGGCTCTGTCCTCCGATCCTCAAGCAAGTTTATTAGGATATAAAATATATCATCACAGAATGATACCCAAAGGATCTCCAGGACTCTGGGAAGCCACAGGATATCTGAGAGGAGTTTCATTGAGGATCCAGTGATGATCATGTACCAGAAACCAGAGGCCTTGAACTCAACCAGTGACTCATTGCAATGAACATTTGCAAGTAAAGCTGACTGGACAAAAGGGTACACTGTGTGGCACACTGAGGCTCCCAATGCCACCAGGAGGAATGAAGAGTTGTTGGAGAGGCAGGAAAGATGGATGAGGGAAGAGATTTTTGATTTCTTTTTTCTTTTTTGTTTTTTTCTTTTCTTTTTGTTTTTGTTTTCCTGTTTTGTTTTGTTTTGATTTTTTTTTTAAATTTTCTTTTGCGGGGCCTTGTAGGGGTGAGGGAATATGGAAGGATTAGGATGTGAGTAGAATTAGAGTGTGTGATATGAAATTCCCAAAGATTCAATAAAGAAATTATGTTTTAAAAAAAAGGTCATGTTGGAATCTTAACCCCTATTTCCCATGGAGTTTCTGCTTGATGGTCCCTGTAGTCAGTTTTACAGCCAAATAAAATACTTTAAAAATTAGCTTTTCATTTGGGGCTACTTTCAGGATTATAGAAAAGTTGCAATAGCAGCAGAAGTTTCTTGTCTACCTTTCAGCCAGTTCCCTCTCTTGTTGGTACCTTATACAACTCCAATGCATTCGCAGGGCAAGAACCTGCAAAGAAGCATCTTGTCTGTTTGAATTTCACAACCCTCTGTTTTCTACAGTCAGACTCCACCCAGGTGACCACACCGGTTTTCGGCTGTGAACTCTGCTCTGCAGCTCACTCAGTCTATAATAGTTTCCTAGACTTGTTTTTCTTGATGTTGACAGTTTTGAGGTGTGTTGGCTGAAGGTTTTGACAAAAAGTTTCTCAAGTTTTTATGATGCTTTGGTCATTATTGGTTTGGAGTCATTAGTTTTTGTAAAGGATTTCAGAGAAGTGAAGTGCCCTTTTCCATCACATCTGATGGGGTGGCTGCCATTGGTGGGACTTACTTATCTCTGGTAACTTAAAGTCCTATCACCAGGTCACAGTGGTGCTTGCCAGATTTTCCATGGCAAAGTGGATATGCTGAGTTAGCATGAATAACCTAGTTCTGTGGATGATGTTTTAAAACAGAAATAATATCATTTCCCATCTTTCTGAGGATGTGAATCACACATCTTCACAATGCTGTTTGGCATGTTTAGTACTTTTCTTTGCTGCAGTCATCTCCTGTGTGTGGGCAGGGCGATACATCTCCCTCAGGTTTGATTTTCCTCAGCCCTTTGTTGACCCTTACCAGAGGATAATCCATGTAATTAAAGTAATTTAATTTGTGGTCTTTTGTGATTAGCTTCTTTTGTGTGCCTCTGTGTTTGTGTGTGTGCATGTGTGTGTGTGTGTGTGTGCGCGCGCGTGTGTGTATGTGTTCATGTGCTCACATACATGTGTGTTTATGTATACGTAGAGGTTAGAGGATAATTTGGGTGTCATTCCTCGGGCACTTTCTACTATCTGTTTGTGATAGCGTTTTTCATTGGGCTAGAACTTCACCACCTAGGCTAGACTGCCTGGTGAGCAAGCCTCAGGAATTTGCCCATCTCAGTTTCCCGTCCTGCAACAGCTGGAATTATAAGCATGTACCAATATGTCCGGCCTTTTACATGGCCTCTAAGGCTCAAACTCAAGTTCTTCTACTTATGAGCCAAGCACTCTACTGACGGAGCCATCATCCATTTCTTCCTCTCCTGTGACTGGCTTTTTAGTGGACAGTTTTCAGTAGCCTGCAAAGGACCACATCAATGCAGCCATTTAAAAAGTGTTGACTCAGCACGCTGTGTGCACAGATTGGCGGCTATTACAGGCTTGGCGCCTCTAGATGACCAGTTCTATTTCCATCTCATTAATATTGACCAATAGTTGACACATTATGTACTAGGAAATGCGCCAAGTACTTAACATATTATTTTATTAAGTTCATCACATGAAGTAGGTATTACTATTTCTATTTACTAGTGGAAGAAACATTTTTTTTTAAATCCAAGTTGTTTTCCTAAGATTTTATATAAATCCTGGAGAAAATTTAAAGCTAGATTATAAAGTTTTAACCAGTGGATTCCAAGTTGAATTTTATATTAAAATCGTCTGAGAGTCCTGTTAAAAACACACAGATTTAATGAGACCTGCTACCTAAGAGATCTTGTTGGAGTCTCAGAGTCTCCATGTTAATAACCACATCAAATATCTCGACTATTGATGACCTACTTAGCATGCCTTGAAAATCGTTGGCTCTCATTTCTGTCACACTACTGCTTTGTATACTACACAACTTTTTAGATTTGAGTTGTACTGCTGTGACACTTTTCATCTCATCCTGGTTTTGCAACTTCTCTCTTCCCTTCCCCTCAATAAACCTTCTACATGGGCCCTGTTGTATGGTGTGACTCCTTCCCTTCATTGTTAAAATACAACAAATGGAGTACTTTTCATTATGCATAGAGAGAATTCCCAATGTATCTGCACACTTCATGTAGAATCTAGACAGCTATCTGAGCTAATATGAAGTCCTTACTAAGATAAGCTATTTAAATACCTGTCCAGTGTTCCATTGACCACCGATTTTAATAATATTTATATTAGGTACTTTTAAAATGAAATTGAGTTAGAGTTTATGAGAAAGATATTTAAGTATAAATTCAATTACCATTGGTGTGCACTTCTCAAGAGAGAGTTGGGCTTAAACATAATTTTGGTGGCCTCTGAGGTAACAGCTCTGAGGGTTGTTAAGGAACCTTCCCTCCCTCTTTTTCAGTAAATAAGGGAATAGGGTGGTTCCTGAGGTGCATTGGATAGGATTACAACTGATAAGGTAAAGCTGTAATTCACCAGGGTTGCTCAAGAAAGCTAAGACAGATTTTTACCATGAATAAAGTTTAGAGTCTTGTTAGTGAGATTCCAGGTTTGCATCTGGAGAAGCAGTAAGAAAGGTGACCCCAAAGGTCATGTGTTCTTAGCCTTGATAGTTTAATGTTGTTATTTGAAGTTGCTTTATGCAAGACATATTATCTCTCTGTAGGAAACCTTCACAGCCAATGTTAACTATGCTGGAATTCTTTTTTCTCAGCTAGCAAGAGACTTCAACCAGAGTCTTCAGTGAGGTGACTCCAATCCCTTCTTACATCCCAACAACTTCCCCTGGTTTTCAATCCTCTCTCACTACCTCTGAGACTTTGATCTCTTACTCATATGGGTTGATGAAGACTGAAGATTCATTGTCTGAAACTTTTCACTGCTGAGATGGGATGTAGACTCTGCCTATCTAGGGATCAAAGTCTAGACCTGTCTGATCTAACAGCTTTTGAGAAGGTCTGAGCTTTCATATCACAAGATCTTCGTTATATAGAAATCTAGAAGAGGGTGTTATAACTTGTAACATCAAACCAGAGACAAATAAACATACAGTGGATTGTTACATTTGAGCTTACCATCAAAAATAGTAGACTTTTTCATGAAATTATGATACTAATAAAATTTAAAGGCAATATATATAGATTTAAGATTTAAGATTTAAGGCAATATACAGAGATTTACTTTTGGTATGTAAATCTCAAGGATACACTCTCCCAGATTTCATACATATATAGGTATACGGATGTATGTACATACAATTTATAAATGGGACTTATCTTTGTATTTAAGAAGTTAGGATAACTTCTTTTCAAGACCAGGCTAAACTCAAACTCACAGAGATCCTCCTGCCTTTGCCTCCTCAGTGCTGGGATTAAAGGTGTGTGCCACTACCACCCACCATCTATCTGTTATCAGTGAGAGCCATAATTCTGTTAAGGTAATGAAAGTTGGGATATGATCTATTTCTTCTAAAACATTCACTACTTAGTGTGGAATATTCTTTTACATTGTTTGAATATATGTCACTGTGATTGGTTTAATAAAGAAGCTGACTGGCCAATAGCTGAACAGGATAAGGTTAGGTGGGAGATCAAACTAAGAATTCTGGAAGAAAGAAGGGCAGAACTGAGGAGTCACCAGCAGAGATAGAGAGAAGCAAGATGGATATCCTGTACTGAGAAAAGGTATCAAGCCATGTGGCGAAACATAGATAAGAAATATGTATTAATTTAAATATAAGAGTTAGCTAATAACAAGCCTGAGTTATTGGCCAAGCATTTAATTAATATTATGTTTCTGGGTGGTTGCTTGTGGGACAGAAACATCTGCCTATAATTTAGCATGATTCGCACGCATTATTTCATCCTTAGTTTTCTAATTGTCTTCATTGTAACAGTCAAGTACACTTCTAAAAATTTATGTTGAGACTAACAGATACTTCAAAAAGTAACCTCAACAAAAAAATTTACGTTAGCCAACTGTTTGCACAAAATTTTTATTTATTGACATTTTGCCTTCTTGATATAGTTCAGCTTCAAAGGGATGATGGTATTAGAAATTAGACTTTTTGACACAAAACAGACAAAACGTTACCTTTCTTCCCTATTCCCTCATTCTGTCTTAACTTCTCTTTGATGGTGCAGATAGGAAACAGAAGCATAGCTTGCATTTCAGAAATGTTTTCTATTCAAATGACATAATATTGGGAAAGTTGAAGTTCATGGCAATGACATACATACCTGACTGTCACTCAGAATTTTATGCTGTCTGTCTTTGGCTCCAGGTGTCTCTGCTCATCCTTAGAAGGAATACCTAGATGCTTGGAAAGATTACGCTCATATAAAAGATGTTATATAAGCTCTTTGGGAATTTTTTTGTTTTCCATTTCTTAAGTAATGGAAATGCGTGATCATAGATGCACCCCAAATATAGACACCATTAGTAATGCACCCTACCACCAAGAGTGAAGAGACGTGTTCATTGCAATGATCACGGGAGTTCAGAAACTAGGAGGTCCTGTTTTGTCCCAAGCATAGGTGACTAGATTTTGGTTTCATAGGGAAAAATGGGCATAAAATATGGAGTTTTTCTTCTATGAAATAGATTTTAAAGAATTCTTCCTTGAACACAGGCCTGAACATGAAAATCTCTTCTGTCATCCGAACACCTCACATTTACGGCCATGGTGCAGGCTCCCCTCTCCAGTGCCATATGCTGGTGATGTTGGGACTTTTGCTCAAGTCAATTGAACAGACTTCTCTTCTGACAGAAAATTTTAAGTACAAATGGCAAAATGATCATTTCAATGGTCTCACTAGTACAAAGCTTCTTTCTATTCAAAAGTCTATTATTTTGACATATCAATTATGTACTAATTTAAAATAAATTATAACCTATAATTTTAAAATAATTCTGCTATCTTTAAACTTTTACATTAAATACATGTGATTAAAAAAACTTAATCTTTAAATGTATATTCATATTCATAATCTGATAAGTTAATGTTTTGAAACTTCTAAGTTGGAATGTAATCTTATACCATGTTTTGTAGAACCAATAAATTACTTCTTAACTGATTTAAAATTTAATTTTCAAGTTAAATGGAAAAAATTAGTTATATCTTTGAAGATTAAGATTAACCTATGTAGATAATTTGCTCCTAATAGATTAGCATGGCTATAATTATATTTAAACTTAGAATTAAAAGTTAAAAATTATAACTTCAGATTAGAACTTTAGTTATGTTATAATGTTTGGTAATATTTTGATGTTTAAGGAATAATGTAATATAAATCTCATAAAAAATTGAAGTGTACAAAGTTCGAAGAAGTTATCAAAGTATGAGATATCTTATTGATTAAAAATACAGTGCAGTACGCCAGGCGGTGGTGGCGCACGCCTTTAATCCCAGCACTCGGGAGGCAGAGCCAGGCGGATCTCTGTGAGTTCGAGGCCAGCCTGGGCTACCAAGTGAGTTCCAGGAAAGGCACAAAGCTACACAGAGAAACCCTGTCTCGAAAAACAAAAAACAAAAAACAAAAACAAAAACAAAAATACAGTGCAGTAATTCCTAACTTCATTCTAAGTATTTGTTCCTATATCCACAGATAAGTGTAGTACTCATCACTCATCAAGGAAACTTCTCTTTGTAACAGATGGAGACCATTTATGATGGCTATTCTTGGTTGTCAACTTGAAATTAACTAAAACCCAAATGGCTTGGTATACCTGCAATTGATTTTTTTCTTAATTAATTCATTTGAAGTGGGAAGGCACACTTATAATCTGGATATCTGAGGTGAGAAGATACACCTTGAATCTGTGCCACACCTTCTGCCAGCTGCCTATATGAAGTACATGGAAGAAGGAAGCTTTCTCTCTTTGCCTGCTTCTCTCATTTTTGCTAGCAAATCCATTCCTTCACTGGCATTGGAGCCTACTTCTTCGGGATTCTGGCATTTACTGACGACCAGCTGAGACATCCAGCTTCGAGACTGAACAACTACTGGGTTCTTGGACCTTTATATATAATGTGTGTGTGTGTGTGTGTGTGTGTGTGTGTGTGTGTGTGTGTGTGTGTGTATATATATATATATATATATATATATATATATATATATATATATATTCATTTTATAAGTTCTGTTCCTCTAGAGAACCCTGATTAATATACCATTAGAGAAAAATACAACCAATCAAAATGCAGAGTTCTAGAGCCCAGTCCCAATGGATACATTTTATAAAACATTCCTGTATCTGAGGCTCAGAGATCATTGAAGAAGAGGAAGTGGAAGGTTGTAAGAGCCAGAAGAACAGGAAGTTTGCTGTGAGATTGTGTCTCCTAGAAATTTTAGAAGTCACAGCCGTAAACTCTCACCAACTTGGCTGCCTAAACATGAGATGAACAAGGACAGTAACAACAGACAGGCTAAAGTAGACAGGGAAGCCCACAGGCCTCAACTCTATACAAAGAACTACAGGCTACTAAGGAATGCTGAGAGTGGGAGAAATAGTCTTCCCCAAGGAAGAGCCCAGGAACTGGTGATCAAATACCAAATAGTCAACCCTGAAAACACACATACAAGTAATATTATACAGAGTGAGCAGGTTGTATTTATATATTTAGGAGTAAATATGAATATGCATATATGTATGTAACAATTAATGGGCAAAGAAGAGGCTATGTATTTGAAAGAGATAAATGATGGGGTTTGGAGGGAGGAAAGGGAAGGAGGAATAATGAAATTATGGTCCTCAAAATGGAAGAAATAACAGTAAATGTGATTGAGTGCTGGAGAGATGGCATAGCAGTGAAAAGTACTTGCTGCTCTTACAGAGGGTCTAGGTTCAGCTCCAGCACCCATATGGTGGTCCACAACCATCAATAACTCCAGTTCCAGGGGATCTGACTCCCTCTTTTGATCTCTCCTGGCATCAGACATGCATGTGGTACACACACATACATGCAGTCAAGACACTCATACACCTACAATAATAAACAAAAACAAACAAATAAATAAACCAAAGGAAATCAATAAAAACAAATAAATTGTTCTCTAAGGAAAAAAAACAAGCAAGATTCTTTCAGTATAATGAAAGTAGAAAATTCTTAAGGTTATATAAAGTGATATAAAAAGTGTGACTTATTGTCCATTTGAATTAAAGTATAGAAAATAACCATTTTTAATTTAGGCTCTTATCCAGGTTGCAGAGATGCACAGAAGAAAGCTACTGTGGCTTTCAGGAGGCTCCCTGGATCAGAGTATCCTGATGTGTTACTTCATCTCTGCTTCCCGTCCATAAAGAGTGAAGGGTGGCAGGCACTTCCAGAGCTACAGCCAGTGCTTAAAGAGGATGCCTCAAAGACAAAGACCAGGAGAGGGCTACAAGTTTTCATCCGTCCAACACAACCACCATGCCTGGGTTAAAAGGGTCATTTAGTATTTTTAGTGGGTTGTTAATACATTTGGGAATGGAGTCCAGGACCATGACGACTGGATCTTGACTTGCCTTCTGTTCCCATCAAGGAGAAGCATGCTTTGAAGCAGGCTCTGGCACCATCCCTAGAGTAATAGAATTTTAAAAGTATTTTTAAATACTTTCTTTTAATTAAAGAAAGCCTCTAATAAATTTTTAAATAATTTTTATCACGTATTATTGCAGAGATAGGTAGTAAATTTAATGAAACACATAACCTCAAATTTAATAAAAATTGTAAAAACAGGCATATTTATTTGTTTTATTACTAAAATCTAGATTGCTGCTATGGCCAGCACATATATTCCATAATTAAGAGTTTTAGCTTTATCCTCACACAAATAAGTCAACTGTTCCTTATCATAAATTTATGAGGTTGAATAATGAACACACTTTTGTGTATCTTTCCATTTCCTAAGGCTCTGTCCTGTCTTTTACGCTTTCTTATCGAAGCCAGCAGACATCCTCCATCTTTCTTCAAACCCTTGACTGGGTTTTGAAGTTTAGGCGGAGCTGTGTGTGGGGTTATCTCTCTCTGCTTCTTGCAGCCTGAGTCAAATAACTTAAGTGTAAGAAACACTAAAAGCAAATAGCATATTGTCTCATGCCTTCGGTTTGCCTTCCTTTTCTAAATAAGAGCTGCATTGTGCAGTGTGTCTGTGGAATTTTGTAGCTTCCTACTGTGAGAGAAATGCTGAATAGACCTTTGCTGCTACTCACGTGTCCTGGACCTTTAAGATAAAGGTGGCGCTTGTGTTTGGAGGCAGCTTCGGTGTGAACCTGGTGGGGGTGGGGTTGTGAAAACACTTTGTGAATTCAAAAAGTGCTTTTGTTGTTTGACTTACTTCCTTTTGTCTGTTACTGAATTAAGGGTAAGAAACAGCTTGTTTGAAACAAAGTACTCTATGCTCCATAAAAAATAAAACAACGACAAAAAAAAAAAGAAAAAAAAGAAAAAACCCAAGCAAACAAAAACCCAGGATTGCTCAGCTTTGAGCAATACCTTGCAAGTTTTAAACCAGTTTAGCTACTTGCGTAATTTCATCTTAGAAGCTGATTAAAAAACAAAACAAAAAAAACCATAGTTGATTTTCCTTACAGTTCCCTTTAGAATTTCCTTTACAGTTCCATAGTTGGTGCTCTTTACAATTTCCTTTCTTTTTGTTTTCTGTGCTGTTGTACTATTATAAATAGTGTCAAATTTTAAAGTTTGAATTAATACAAGCATGTGTGCAGGGTCTAAGAAGTGGCAAAGCACTGTATTGGGATGTGCCCATGTTCATCTCATCCTGCACAGCCTGGGTGTGCTAGAGTTCTTCCAACCTATCTGTCAGCCAGAAGGGTATAAAAATCCTTCCCTCCTTCTACCACACAGTGGTTAGAATGATTCTGTGAACATTTTGAAATGTAAACTTCTTTACGATATAAGTCATAGTACCTATGACATACATGGGCATTGTGCTAAGCACAAACACAAATACTTGACAGGCTTCCTGGAAATACCCATGAGAAATTCAGATTAAAAAAAAAAAAGTGACATCCCATTCAGCCTTGGAGGTGAGCACCTGTAAACTCAGTTACTTCAGAAGCTGTGCTGGAGTTTTCAGGCAATCCTGGGAAATGCAGAGAAATCTGCCTCAACAGAAAAAGGGAAGTCACATACCATCCTGCCAACAAGGAATGAAACATGTCCTCCAGCTACAGCTATTTCAGAAGAAAATCATGCAAAGATAGTAAACTGATTGGCAATGGAGAAACAATAACAAAGGCCACTTGTCACCTGAGGTGTGAAATGGGATGATCTAGACTTTTTTTTCATTCTTTTCTTCTCCCTTTCACCCCACTGTAGGCTGGATGTCAACTGAAGCCTTTACACCTTATTCAAACAAGAAAAAAAATCCTAGTTACTTGCTTTTATTTGCAGCAAACTTTAATCCTAGATCTCCATGGTATCTAAATGGAGCAAATTACTTCATATTAGGTAATTGGTATGATTAACTCATTTTATGCAGGAGTTGGATTCAAAGGAGCCAAATAAATGGTGCATGTTTGATTTTCTTTTGTAGCATAATGAGCAACGGGCGATTCTTATTGCTCAACAACCTTTATGCATTTACATCACATTCTTTCAAATGGAAATTCTTTTTGATAACTAAGATCTCAAAGCGACTTCAGAATATCAATTTCTATGCATAATACAAAATATTTAATCATGTCACCTTAATTTCCCTTAAATTCTTCATTTCTGAAATAAGAGCATAGCAATAGTTGACTACCTCTCTAGTCTATTTGTTGGACCCTGAATTTTTAAATGAGTTTCATGTACCATTCTTTCAAACCTTTGTACTTTAACTGGACATGTTTATTCAGCTGGATAGCAGGAATTGTTGCTAGAAAAAGGAGTGGGTGAGATGAAAGACTTTGGATCTGTTGGACAAGTACTTAAGATTGGTAACCCTTTAAATCTTTCTTTAAACTTAAGTTTAATCTTAGTGGATACTTATGAATATTAATATTATTATTTTAACTGAAAGATTAATTGGATAATTATTACATTCAAGGCACTCCTGCACATAGTATAGGCCCTAACAGAAATAACACATGCTTCATTCTCTAGCAGGTATCCGTGGGAGAAACAAAGCAATAATGCACCATTTTTTTTTCTTCTTTTATCCTTTGGCCTCTGCTAAGATGATCAGTCCCTCCTAGGAAGCGAAAGAAGGCTGTCCCTTCATCTGGTGACTATCATCATACTCCGTGTTCTAGTTAGGGTTACTGTTGCTGTGATAAAAGACCATGGCCAATTACATATCCCAATTATAGTCCATCATTGAGGGAAGCCAAG